>NC_034175.2:66365591-66513091 GCF_002021735.2 Oncorhynchus kisutch | reverse complement strand
GAGTTGGAATAGCAGAATGATAGTAGGAGTTGGAATAGCAGAATGATAGTAGGAGTTGGAATGATAGTAGGAGTTGGAATAGCAGAATGATAGTAGGAGTTGGAATAGCAGAATGATAGTAGGAGTTGGAATAGCGGAATGATAGTAGGAGTTGGAATAGCAGAATGATAGTAGGAGTTGGAATAGCAAAATGATAGTAGGAGTTGGAATAGCGGAATAATAGTAGGAGTTGGAATAGCGGAATGATAGTAGGAGTTGGAATAGCAGAATGATATTAGGAGTTGGACTGATAGTAGGAGTTGGAATAACAGAATGATATTAGGAGTTGGAATGATAGTAGGAGTTGGAATTGTAGAATGATAGCAGGATGTTTAATCACCAATCCAACCCACAGAGTACCTAAACATGCAAGAAATAGTGCATAAGGAGAAGGCACTAGTGAAGTGTAGTGTATTGTATGAATGGCTCCCCCACAGACAGTTTGATATTGGAAAACAAGCAATTGAATATATTAGACCAGTTGGCTCCTATCTCAACCTGCTGCTCTTGCTGTTATTACATAATGGCTGCATCATTCTGTTTGATTTCATTCAAGCTGTGTGTGTGTGTGTGTGTCTCTCCCTAACTCCCTCTCTCCCCACTCCATCTCTCTCTCCCTCTCCCTCTCTCCCTCCCTCTCGCTCTCCCCCTCCATCTCCCCCCTCCATCTCTCTCTCCCTCCCCCCCTCCATCTCTCTCCACCCTCCATCTCTCTCTCCCTCCCTCTCGCTCTCCCCCTCCACCCCCCCCCCCTCCATCTCTCTCTCCCCCAGGTCTATGAATGCATTCCTCATAGTGTATCTGTGTATCCTGATCAGTAAAGCGGTCATTAACACAGTTCTGAAGTACGCGTGGCAGTGGTCTGCTGACCACGACCAGCCCTGGTACAATCACAGGACCGAGATCGACAGAGAACGCCACGTGGTCAGTCCCTTCAAGAAACTATACTACCCACAATGCATGTTGTCACAGTAAAACGATTCATCAGGTCTCTCCCAGCTTAACATTCACTGATTCTGATTAAGGTTGTTGTTCTCTCTCTCTAAATCTCCTCTCTATCTTTCTCATCCCTCATCCTCTCCTCTCTCTCTTAGGTGATCAGGGCGTTCACAGACTTCCTGGCCTTCATGGTGTTGTTTAACTACATCATTCCAGTCTCCATGTACGTTACCGTGGAGATGCAGAAGTTCCTGGGGTCTTACTTCATAGCCTGGGACAAGGATATGTACGATGATGAGCTGGGGGAGGGGGCTCAGGTCAACACATCAGACCTCAATGAAGAGCTGGGACAGGTACACACACATGTAATAATGAGATGTTACATGGATGCTGGACACACATTCCAAAAACTGACCTCAGATCAGCATCTACCTGGTCTGTATGTGCAGGTGGAGTATGTGTTTACTGATAAGACGGGCACGTTGACAGAGAACAACATGGAGTTTATAGAGTGCTGTGTGGACGGACTCGTGTATATCCCCCACGCCATCTGTAATGGACAGATCCTCAGTGCTGCTTCCAGTATAGACATGATCGACTCCTCACCTGGAGGAGACCACAGGGTAAGACAGAGAGTCTGTCTGTCTGTCTGTGCGTGTGTGTGTCTGTGTGTGTGTGTGTCTGACAGTGTGTGTGTCTCAGGAGCATGAGGAGCTGTTCTTTCGGGCTCTGTGTCTGTGCCACACGGTACAGGTGAAGGAGGAGGAGACAGTGGACAGCATCAAGAGAGGGATCCACCAGGGAAAACCCACCTCCTTCTACATATCATCTTCTCCTGATGAGGTGGCATTGGTGGAGGGCATGAAGAGGTAACACACACACTGACAAACACACACACACACTGAAGAACACACACACACTGAAGAACACACACACACTGAAGGACACACACACACACTGAAGAACACACACACACTGAAGAACACACTCACACTGAAGAACACACACACACTGAAGGACACACACACATTGAAGAACCCACGCACACTGAAGTACACACACACACTGAAGGACACACACGCACACTGAAGGACACACACACCCCGAAGAAAACGCACACACTGAAGGACACACACACTGAAGGACACACATACATACACTGAAGGACACACACACACACACACACTGAAGGACACACACACTGAAGGACACGCACAGACACTGAAGAACACACACACACATACTGAAGGACACAGACACATGCACACACTAAGCAATACATGCACACACTTAACAATACACACACACACTTGGAGATACCCACACACTTAGGGATAATACAGACAAGCACACAAATAGTCATGACTTTTCTCTAACCTACTGAACACTCTCTCCCTCTCATCTCGCTCTCTGTCCCCCTCTCTCTCTCTCGCTCTCTCCCTCTCTGTACCCCTCTCTCTCTCTCTCTCCCTTTCTGTCCCCCTCTCTCTCATCTCGCTCTCTGTCCCCCTCTCTCTCTCTCTCTCTCCCTCTCTTCTCACTTTCTGTCTCTCTCTCTTAGGTTGGGGTACACATATCTAAGACTCAAAGACCGTCATATGGAGATTCTCAATAAGGAGGATGAGATTGAGAGGTGGGGCTCTGCTCACAACATCTTTTAATTTGGCCTTTCATATTTCACAGCTTCCTGAGAAAGCATGGAGTTACCATAGTTACACATTCATATCCCAAGTTATTAATTCAATCTAATTCATATAAATTCAATCCATATTGCTGCCAATTGTCAAAACCTAGATACATTAGGTGGTGTGTTTAAAATGTTGCAGTAAGACAACTTAACTGTATTAAGACAACACTACCAAGAGTGTGAAAGCCCTGTGAGAAGACACACAGAAGAGTGTGAAAGCCCTGTGAGAAGACACACAGAAGAGTGTGAAAGCCCTTTGAGAAGACACACAGAAGAGTGTGAAAGCCCTGTGAGAAGACACGCAGAAGAGTGTGAAATCCCTGTGAGAAGACACACAGAAGAGTGTTAAAGCCCTGTGAGAAGACACACAGAAGAGTGTGAAAGCCCTGTGAGAAGACACATAGAAGAGTGTGAAAGCCCTGTGAGAAGACACGCAGAATAGTGTGAAATCCCTGTGAGAAGACACACCGAAGTGTGTGAAAGCCCTGTGAGAAGACACACAGAAGAGTGTCAAAGCCCTGTGAGAAGACACACAGAAGAGTGTCAAAGCCCTGTGAGAAGACACACAGAAGAGAGTGAAAGCCTGTGAGAAGACACATAGAAGAGTGTGAAAGCCCTGTGAGAAGACACACAGAAGAGAGTGAAAGCCCTGTGAGAAGACACACAGAAGAGAGTGAAAGCCCTGTGAGAAGACACACAGAAGAGTGTCAAAGCACTGTGAGAAGATACACAGAAGAGTGTCAAAGCCCTGTGAGAAGACACACAGAAGAGAGTGAAAGCCCTGTGAGAAGACACACAGAAGAGTGTGAAAGCCCTTTGAGAAGACACGCAGAAGAGTGTGAAAGCCCTGTGAGAAGACACGCAGAAGAGTGTGAAAGCCCTGTGAGATGACACGCAGAAGAGTGTGAAAGCCCTGTGAGAAGACACACAGAAGTGTGAAAGCCCTGTGAGAAGACACATAGAAGAGTGTGAAAGCCCTGTGAGAAAACACACAGAAGAGTGCGAAAGCCCTGTGAGAAGACACACAGAAGAGTGTGGGAGCAGAAGCCAGTAGATTGTGTGGGACAGTGGTTTTTGTCAAGGGTATAAATAGCAGGTTTGGATCCCATAGGCACTGCTTGTATAACATCAGTATCTACATCCCCCTCTGCAGTGGGCTGTCTACGAAACAGCTGTTTAGAGAGAACGAAGGAGGAAGAAAGGGAGGGACAGAGAAGGATAATTCCTCTTTACAAAGGCCTGTTGTGTTTTTGCTTGTCTCTAGCCACTCGTGTTGCTGTGTACATTGTTAGAATGTGCTGTGTATTTTGTCTGTTACTATACGAGACGTCTACTGTGGTGTGTGTTCCAGGTTTGAGCTGCTACACGTGCTGAACTTTGACTCTGTCAGGAGGAGAATGAGCGTCATTGTCAAGTCTAGTGCAGGTAACACACATACAAACACACACACATAGACATGATCTATCTCTACATGATCTTCTGTCACTCACACTCTCTTAACTAACTCTATTGTCCCCAGGGGAGTACCTGTTGTTCTGTAAGGGGGCTGACTCCTCCATCTTCCCCAGAGTGGTGTCAGGGAAGATGGGGCAGGTGCGGGCGCGGGTGGAGCAGAACGCTCTGGTAAGGCTACACATACACACAAACACACAGCATATGTTTTACTATCCTTTTGGGTATCGATTTCCATTCAAAATCATTTCTCCCCTGTTTTCCTAGCCCTAACCTGACCCTTTAACCTAACTCCTAGCCCTAACCTGACCCTTTACCCTAACTCCTAACCCTAACCTGACCCTTTAACCTAACTCCTAGCCCTAACCTGACCCTTTTACCTAACTCCTAGCCCTAACCTGACCCTTTAACCTAACTCCTAGCCCTAACCTGACCCTTTAACCTAACTCCTAGCCCTAACCTGACCCTTTAACCTAACTCCTAACCCTAACCTGACCCTTTAACCTAACTCCTAGCCCTAACCTGACCCTTTAACCTAACTCCTAACTCCTAACCCTAACCTGACCCTTTACCCTAACTCCTAACCCTAACCTGACCCTTTACCCTAACTCCTAACCCTAACCTGACCCTTTAACCTAACTCCTAGCCCTAACCTGACCCTTTAACCTAACTCCTAACCCTAACCTGACCCTTTAACCTAACTCCTAGCCCTAACCTGACCCTTTAACCTAACTCCTAACCCTAACCTGACCCTTTAACCTAACTCCTAGCCCTAACCTGACCCTTTAACCTAACTCCTAACCCTAACCTGACCCTTTAACCTAACTCCTAGCCCTAACCTGACCCTTTAACCTAACTCCTAACCCTAACCTGACCCTTTAACCTAACTCCTAGCCCTAACCTGACCCTTTAACCTAACTCCTAACCCTAACCTGACCCTTTAACCTAACTCCTAGCCCTAACCTGACCCTTTACCCTAACTCCTAACCCTAACCAGACCCTTTACCCTAACTCCTAACCCCAACCTGACCCTTTAACCTAACTCCTAACCCTAACCTGACCCTTTACCCTAACTCCTAGCCCTAACCTGACCCTTTACCCTAACTCCTAACCCTAACCTGACCCTTTACCCTAACTCCTAACCTTAACCTGACCCTTTACCCTAACTCCTAACCCTAACCCGACCCTTTACCCTAACTCCTAACCCTAACCTGACCCTTTAACCTAACTCCTAACCCTAACCTGACCCTTTACCCTAACTCCTAACCCTAACCTGACCCTTTACCCTAACTCCTAACCCTAACCTGACCCTTTAACCTAACTCCTAACCCTAACCTGACCCTTTACCCTAACTCCTAACCCTAACCTGACCTTTTAACCTAACTCCTAGCCCTAACCTGACCCTTTACCCTAACTCCTAACCCTAACCTGACCCTTTACCCTAACTCCTAACTCCTAACCCTAACCTGACCCTTTACCCTAACTCCTAACCCTAACCTGACCCTTTACCCTAACTCCTAACCCTAACCTGACCCTTTAACCTAACTCCTAGCCCTAACCTGACCCTTTAACCTAACTCCTAACCCTAACCTGACCCTTTAACCTAACTCCTAGCCCTAACCTGACCCTTTAACCTAACTCCTAACCCTAACCTGACCCTTTAACCTAACTCCTAGCCCTAACCTGACCCTTTAACCTAACTCCTAACCCTAACCTGACCCTTTAACCTAACTCCTAGCCCTAACCTGACCCTTTAACCTAACTCCTAACCCTAACCTGACCCTTTAACCTAACTCCTAGCCCTAACCTGACCCTTTAACCTAACTCCTAACCCTAACCTGACCCTTTAACCTAACTCCTAGCCCTAACCTGACCCTTTACCCTAACTCCTAACCCTAACCAGACCCTTTACCCTAACTCCTAACCCCAACCTGACCCTTTAACCTAACTCCTAACCCTAACCTGACCCTTTACCCTAACTCCTAGCCCTAACCTGACCCTTTACCCTAACTCCTAACCCTAACCTGACCCTTTACCCTAACTCCTAACCTTAACCTGACCCTTTACCCTAACTCCTAACCCTAACCCGACCCTTTACCCTAACTCCTAACCCTAACCTGACCCTTTAACCTAACTCCTAACCCTAACCTGACCCTTTACCCTAACTCCTAACCCTAACCTGACCCTTTACCCTAACTCCTAACCCTAACCTGACCCTTTACCCTAACTCCTAGCCCTAACCTGACCCTTTACCCTAACTCCTAACCCTAACCTGACCCTTTACCCTAACTCCTAACCCTAACCTGGCCCTTTAACCTAACTCCTAACCCTAACCTGACCCTTTACCCTAACTCCTAACCCTAACCTGACCCTTTAACCTAACTCCTAGCCCTAACCTGACCCTTTACCCTAACTCCTAACCCTAACCTGACCCTTTACCCTAACTCCTAACCCTAACCTGACCCTTTAACCTAACTCCTAGCCCTAACCTGACCCTTTACCCTAACTCCTAACCCTAACCTGACCCTTTACCCTAACTCCTAACCCTAACCTGACCCTTTAACCTAACTCCTAGCCTTAACCTGACCCTTTACCCTAACTCCTAACCCTAACCTGACCCTTTAACCTAACTCCTAACCCTAACCTGACCCTTTACCCTAACTCCTAACTCCTAGCCCTAACTGTAACCCTTAACCTTTTAGGCTGAACCATTAAACCTAAAATAGCCTTTGTCCTCGTGAGGACTTTTGGGTATTTCCGGTACCCACGAGGATAGTAATGATTTTTTATTATTTTATTGTCACATACACAGGATAGGTGCAGTGAAATGTGTTGTTTTATAGGGTCAGCCATAGTAGTACAGCGACCCTGGAGAAAATCAGGATTAAGTTCCCCGCTCAAGTGCACATCAACAGATGTTTACCTTGTCAGCTCGGGTTTTCGAACACACTCACACGCTGTATATACAGTATTACCTCTGTCTTTATACCTACACCAAATCCCTAAACACACTCCTTAACCCAATACTATTACTCCTTATATGCCTGTACCCTAACTAAAACTCCAAATATATACACTGAGTTGGGAAAGTATTCAGACCAATAGACTTTTACCACAGTTTGTTACGTTACGTTATTCTAAAATTGATTCAATAAAAACATTTCCTCAGAAATCTACATACACAACCCCATAATGACAAAGTGAAAACAGGTTTTTACAAAAGTATTCAGACCCTTTCCTATGAGACTCAAAATTGAGCTCAGGTGCATCCTGTTTCCATTGATCATCCTTGAGATGTTTCCACAACTTGATTGGAGTCCAATTGTGGTAAATTCAATTGATTGGACATGATTTTCAAAGGCACACACCTGTCTATATAAGGTTCTACAGTTGACAGTGCATGTCAGAGCAAAAACCAAACCATGAGGTCAAAGGAATTGTCTGTGGAGCTCCGAGACAGGATTGTGTCGAGGCACAGATCTGGGGAAGGGTATGAAAACATTTCTGCACCATTGAAGGTCCCCAAGAACAGAGTGGCCTCCATCATTCTTAAATGGTAGAAGTTTGGAACAACAAGAAACTGAGCAATCGGGGGAGAATATCTTTGGTCAGGGAGGTGACCAAGAACCCCAAAATCACTCTGAAAGAGCTCAAGAGTTCCTCTGTGGAGATGGGAGAACCTTCCAGAAGGACAACCATTTATGCAGCACTCCAGCAATCAGGCCTTTATAGTAGAGTGGCCAGACGGAAGACTCTCCTCAGTAAAAGGCACATGACAGCCCGTTTGGAGTTTGCCAAAAGACACTTAAAAGACTCTCAGACCATGATAAACAGGATTCTTGTCCGATGAAACCAAGATTGAACTCTTTGGCCTGAATGCCAAGCGTTACGTCTGGAGGAAACCTGGCACCATCCCTACAGTGAAGCATGGTGGTGGCAGCATCATGCTTTGGGAATGACCTGTATTTGAGAAACTCCCCAAATACAGGTGTGCCAAGCTTGTAGCATCATACCCAAGATGAATTGAGGCTGAAATTGCTGCCAAAGGTGCTTCAACAAAGTACTGAGTAAAGGGTCTGAATAATTATGGAAATGTGATATTTTTTTATATTTTTTTTATACATTTGCAAAAATGTATAGGAAACTGTTTTTGCATTGTCATTATGGGGTTTTGTGTGTAGATTGATGAGATATATACATTTATATATATATAAAATATATAAAAATATATTTTACCAATTTTAGAATAAGGCTGTAACGTAACAAAATGTGGAAAAAGTCAAGGAGTATGAATACTTTCCGAATGCACTGTATATATTCAGTCACACAACCCTCTCTTATACCTACTATAGTGATAGGGCCACAGTACTAAGAGAGAACCCTAACCATCTCACCTTTACCTCTGTCAGGAGGGCTTGCGGACCCTGTGTGTGGCATACAGAAGTCTCTCCCTAGCAGAGTACGAGGAGGCGTGTCATCAGCTGAGCGAAGCCAAGCTAGCCCTGCAGGACAGGGAGCAGCGACTGGCGCAGGCTTATGACCTCATCGAGAGGGACTTCACCTTGCTGGGGGCCACGGCTGTGGAGGACAGGTAGGAGAACGGGACACAGGAGGCAGTAAGAGAGAGGAAGCCACTTAAATATATACAGTTGAAGTCGGAAGTTTACATAAACTTAGGTTGGTCTCATTAAAACTTGTTTTTCAACAAATGTCATGTTAACAAACTATAGTTTTGGCAATTCGTTTAGGACATGTACTTTGTGCATGATACAAGTCATTTTTCCAACAATTGTTTACAGACAGATTATTTAATTTATAATTCACTGTATCACAATTCCAGTGGGTCAGAAGTTTACATACACTAAGTTGACTGTGCCTTTAAACAGCTTGGAAAATTCCAGAAAATTATGTCATGGCTTTAGAAGCTTCTGATAGGCTAATTGACATAATTTGTGTCAATTGGAGGTGTACCTGTGGATGTATTTCAAGGCCTACCTTCAAACTCAGTGCCTCTTTGCTTGACATCATGGGAACATCAAAAGAAATCAGCCAAGACCTCAGAAAAAATTGTAGACCTCCACAAATCTGGTTTATCCTATTTAATTAATTAATTTATTTTGCTCCTTTGCACCCCATTATTTTTATTTCTACTTTGCACATTCTTCCATTGAAAAACTACTATTCCAGTGTTTTACTTGCTATATTGTATTTACTTTGCCACCGTGGCCTTTTTTGCCTTTACCTCCCTTCTCACCTCATTTGCTCACATTGTATATAGACTTGTTTATACTGTATTATTGACTGTATGTTTGTTTTACTCCATGTGTAACTCTGTGTCGTTGTATCTGTCGAACTGCTTTGCTTTATCTTGGCCATGTCGCAATTGTAAATGAGAACTTGTTCTCAACTTGCCTACCTGGTTAAATAAAGGTAAAATAAATAAATAAATAAATAAATAAAGGTAAACTGTATATACATTCTCCATGGACTTTACAGTGTCCTAAAACATTTTGGAATTAGTGCTACAGGATGCAAATCTCTGTTTGAAAAAGCCTTGGCTTTCCTAACTGACTGAGTATATATTGGTTCATGACTTCCCTGAAAAGTTGCATATCGCGGTGGCTAATGTACTTGTCCTCTTACTTAGTTTTGCACCGGGGCCTCCCACTCATCTTTCTATTCTGGTTAGAGCCAGTTTGAGCTGTTCTGTGAAGAGAGTAGTACACAGCATTGTATGAGATCTTAATTTTCTTGGCAATTTCTTGCATGGAATAGCCTCCATTTCTCAGAACAAGAATAGACTGACAAGTTTCAGAAGAAAGTTATTTGTTTCTGGCCATTTTGAGCCTGTAATCGAACCCACAAATGCTGATGCTCCAGATACTCAACTAGTCTAAAGAAGGACCGTTTTATTGCTTCTTTAATCAGAACAACAGTTTTCAGCTGTGTAAACATAATTGCAAAAGGGTTTTCTAATGATCAATTAGACTTTTTAAATGATAAACTTGGCTTAGCTAACACAGCGTGCCATTTGAACACAGGAGTGATGGTTGCTGATAATGGGCCTCTGTACGCCTATGTGGATATTCCATAAAAAATCTGCCGTTTCCAGCTACAATACTCATTTTCAACATTAACAATGTCTACACTGTATTTCTGATCAATTTGATGTTATTTTAATGGACAAAAAATTTGCTTTTCTTTCAAAAACAGGACATTTCTAAGTGACCCCAAACTTTTGAACGGGTATATGTAAGAGAAAGGGAGAAAGAGGGAGACCCAGGGAAAGAGGGAAAGAGGGAGAGACTAGGAGAGAGCAGGGAAAGAGGGAGAGGGAGAGACTAGGAGATAGATTTGTGGGAGATTCACTATCATGGATTTCCTGATTGATGACAGCTTGATTTCCTAATGGACTAGCCTTCTGGTGTATGGTACATGTTGACCTAGCCATGTACATTCGTGGTCAAAGGTTTTGAGAATGACACAAATATTAATTTTCACAGAGTCTGCTACCTCAGCTTGTATGATTGCAATTTGCATTTTGCAAGTCCCTCTTTGCCATGCAAATAAACTGAATCCCCCAAAAAACATTTCCACTGCATTTCAGCTCTGCCACAAAAGTACCAGCTGACATGTCAGTGATTCTCTCGTTAACACAGGTGTGAGTGTTGACGAGGACAAGCCGGAGATCACTCTGTCATGCTGATTGAGTTTGAATAACAGACTGGAAGCTTCAAAAGGAGGGTGGTGCTTGGAATCGTTGTTCTTCCTCTGTCAACCATGGTTACCTGCAAGGAAACATGTGCCGTCATCATTGCTTTGCACAAAAAGGGCTTCAAAGAAGCCACTTCTCTCCAGGAAAAACATCAGGGACAGAGTGATATTCTGCAAAAGGTACAAAGATTGGACTGCTGATAGAAGAAGACAAGAGAGAAGACAAGGTAGGCGCTACCCTCAGTCCTGTGTCATGCCAACAGTAAAGCATCCTGAGACCATTCATGTGTAGGGTTGCTGCTCAGCCAACGGAGTGGGCTCACTCACAATTTTGCCTAAGAACACAGCCATGAATAAAGAATGGTACCAACACATCCTCCGAGAGAAACTTCTCCCAACCATCCAGGAACAGTTTGGTGACGAACAATGCCTTTTCCATCATGATGGAACACCTTGCCATAAGGCAAAAGTGACAACTAAGTGGATCGGGGAAAAAAACATCAATATTCTGGATCCATGGGCAGGGAACTCCCCAGACGTTAATCCCATTGAGAACTTGTGGTCAATCCTCAAGAGGCAGGTGGACAAACAAAAACCCACACATTTTGACAAACCCCAAGCATTGATTATGCAAGAATGGGCTGCCATCAGACAGGATGTGGCCCAGAAGTTAATTGACAGCATGCCAGGGCGGATTGCAGAGGTCTTGAAAAAGAAGGGTCTTTACATGATATTTTAATCGAATCAATACTGTATTACAGTACTGTAATCATTGATACCTTGCATTCTTTGAAAGGACTATATACTCTATAGTGATGCTTAATGCTATTAACCTATTGACTGTATTGACTCCTGTATTGACTGCTGTGTGCAGACTCCAGGAGAAGGCAGCAGACACCATTGAGTCTCTCCATAAGGCTGGGATGAAGGTGTGGGTCCTGACGGGGGACAAGATGGAGACGGCGGCTGCTACATGTTATGCTAGCAAGCTGTTCCGCCGCTCCACCCAAATATTGGAGCTGACCAAGAAACGAACCGAGGAACAGAGTCTACATGATGTTCTGTTTGACTTGAGCAGAACCGTACTGAGACAGCGCTCCCTGTCGCGGTATGCTGCACACTCACACCAATGTGCGCTCGCACACAGCATGACCAGTACAAGTCAAATGTTTGGACACCTACTCGTTCAAGGGTTTTTCTTTATTTTTACTATTTTCTACGTTGTGGAATAATAGTGAAGACACCAAAACTATGAAATAACACACATGGAATCATGTAGTAACCAAAAAAGTGTTAAACAAATCAAATATGTGAGATTCTTCAAAGTAGCCTTGATGACAGCTTTGCACACTCTTGGCATTCTCTCAACCAGTTTTATGAGGTAGTCACCTGGAATGCATGTCAATTAACAGGTGTGCCTTGTTTTTGCCTTGTTAATTTCGTTCCTTCTTAACCTCTGGGTTGGCGCTCTGCATTAATTAACTGTGTTCAATACCGGAGGAAAACAAAGTGGAGCTTGCTTTTCAGGTCACGCGCCTCTAACAAAGAGTACACTTCTCTCTACCCTCGTTCTGAACAGTGCTACTTCTTAATCTCTCAAAGGAAAAACCTCAACCAATTTCTAAAGACTGTTGACATCCAGTGGAAGCGGTAGGAACTGCAAGAAAGTCCATTAGAAATCTGGATTCCCAATGAAAACCCATTGAAAAGAGAGTGACCTAAGAAATTAAAAAATCTGAATGGTTTGTCCTCGGGTTTCGCCAGCCAAATAAGTTCTGTTATACTCACAGACATGATTAGAACAGTTTTAGAAACTTCAGTGTGTTTTCTATCCAAATCTACTAATAATATGCATATCTTAGCTTCTGGGCCTGAGTAGCAGGCAGGGTACTTTGGATACGCTTTTGGACACCTATCCCAGAGAGTTCATGCATTTGTGCCTATCAGTTGTGTTGTTACTAGGTAGGGGTGGTATACAGAAGAGCCCTATTTGGTAAAAGACCAAGTCCATATTATGGTAAGAACAGCTCAAGAAGCAAAGAGAAACGACAGTCCATCATTACTTTAAGACATGAAGGTCAGTCAATCCGTAAAATTTCAAGAACTTCGAAAGTTTCTTCAAGTGCAGTTGCAAAAACCATCAAGCGCTATGATGAAACTGGCTCTCATGAGGACCGACACAGGAAAGGAAGACTTAAAGTTACCTCTGCTGCAGAGGATAAGTTCATTAGAGTTACCAGCCTCAGAAATTGCAGCCCAAATAAATGCTTCACAGAGTTCAAGTAACAGACACTTCTCAACATCAACTGTTCAGAGGAGACTGTGTGAATCAGGCCAAACCAATACTAAAGGACACAAATAAGAAGAAGAGACTTGCTTGGGCCAAGAAACATGAACAATGGACATTAGACTGGTGGAAATCTGTCCTTTGGTCTGATGAGTCCAAATTTGACATTTTTGGTTCCAACCGCTGTGTCTTTGTGAGACGCAAAGTAGGTGAACTGATGATCTCTGAATGTGTGGTTCCCATCGTGAAGCATGGAGGAGGAGGGGTGATAGTGTGGGGGTGCTTTGCTGGTGACACTGTCGGTGATTTAATTTGAATTCAAGGCACACTTAACCAGCATGACTACCACAGCATTCTGCAGCAATAAGCCATCCCATCTGGTTTGTGCTCATCATTTGTTTTTAAACAGGACAATGACCCAACACACCTCCAGGCTGTGTAAGGGCTGTTTGACGAAGGAGAGTGATGGAGTGCTGCATCACATGACCCGACCTCAACCCAATTGGGATGAGTTGGACCGCAGAGTGAAGAAAAAGCAGCCAACAAGTGCTCAGCATATGTGGGAACTCCTTCAAGACTGTTGGAAAAGTATTCCAGGTGAAGCTAGTTGAGTGAGTGCAAAGCTGTCATCAAGGCAAAGGGTGGCTACTTTGAAGAATCTAAAATATTTTTGGAGTTAACACTTTTTTTGGTTTCTACATGATTCCATATGCGCTATTTCATAGTTTTGATGTCTTCACTATTATTCTACAATGTAGAAAATTGTAAAAATAAAAACCCTTGAATGAGTAGGTGTGTCCAAACTTTTGACTGGTACTGTATATGTACAGTATTCATACATCTCTGTGTGTTAACATCTGTATATCTGTGTGTTTATCCCCAGGCTGTCTGTAGACTGTCAGGACTACGGTCTGATCATCGATGGGGCCACCCTGTCTGCGGTGCTGAAGCCCAGTCCAGAGAGCTCTGGCTCTGGGAACTACAGAGAGATCTTCCTGGAGATCTGTAGGAACTGCAGCGCCGTTCTCTGCTGCCGCATGGCGCCCCTCCAGAAAGCACAGGTGGGTGTGATCTCACTTCCTGTCTCACATTAGGAATCCAAGGAGAGATGGTGTTTGGATGGATGGACAGTCGATCAGTCAGTCAAAGTGTTTAATGAGTTATGGTATGACTGTTGTCTGTCCAGATTGTGAAGCTGATCAAGGCGTCTAAGGAGCACCCCATCACTCTGGCCATCGGAGACGGAGCCAACGACGTCAGCATGATCCTCGAGGCACATGTGGGCATAGGTAAGATGTGTTTGTACTCTGATTGGTGGGAACCATCAGCTAGCACTCATCTTTCTTCTTTGATTGGTGGGGGGCTTTGGCTCCAAGATATCTCATTGGTGTATGTTTGTTTTCTATCAATTAATCCATCAATCAGCCAATCCCTCCCTCTCTCTTAAGGCATCATGGGTAAGGAGGGTCGCCAGGCAGCGAGGAACAGCGACTATGCCATCCCAAAGTTTAAACACCTGAAGAAGATGCTGCTAGTTCACGGCCACATCTACTACATCCGCATCGCTGAGCTGGTGCAGTACTTCTTCTATAAGGTGGGCTTTACTACTGACACTAATACTGAGCATTTACTGAGATCACGTTGCAATTCTTTAGTAATGAATTACACAACTTGGGGGCTCAACACCACCCCAGTCTGGTAGCTGGCCCAGGACAGCACAAATCTCCAGGCTCTACGTTGCAAGTAGCTGAGTCAGTATAGAATGATGAACAATGTTTAGTCCTTACTTTCTCACTTTGCTTCTGCCCCTTTCTCTCTCTCCAGAATGTGTGCTTCATCTTCCCTCAGTTCCTCTATCAGTTCTTCTGTGGATTCTCTCAGCAGGTTGGTGCTCAAAATCACCCCAAATGACCTCATGGTTGCCTGTTTGGTCATGTGTAGTCTGTATATTACTGACTTCTCTGTGTCCCCGTAAAGCCCCTGTACGACACAGCCTACCTGACACTGTACAACATCAGCTTCACCTCCCTGCCCATCCTCCTCTACAGCCTCATAGAGAAACACATCAGCATAGAGACACTGAAGAGCGACCCCACTCTGTACAGGTAAGGGGAACATCCCACCCAAATGAACACTTATTTGAAAGTCAATGTAATTCACAGGTTTTGTTTTGTTTAACAATTTTACTTCGCTCTCACTTGCCACTATCTCCCCCCCCCCCCTTCTCTCTCTCTCTCTCTCTCTCTCTCTCTCTCTCTCTCTCTCTCTCTCTCTCCCCCCTTCTCTCTCTCTCTCTCTCTCTCTCTCTCTCCCCCCCATTCTCTCTCTCTCTCTCTCTCTCTCTCTCTCTCTCCCCCCCATTCTCTCTCTCTCTCTCACTCTCACTCTCTCTCTCCCCCCTTCTTTCTCTCTCTCTCTCTCTCTCTCTCTCCCCCCCTTCTTTCTCTCTCTCTCTCTCTCTCTCTCTCTCTCTCTCTCTCTCTCTCTCTCTCTCTCTCTCTCTCTCTCTCTCTCTCTCCCCCCTTCTCTCTCTCTCTCTCTCTCTCTCTCTCTCTCTCTCTCTCACTCTCTCTCTCTCCCCCATTCTCTCTCTCTCTCTCACTCTCTCTCTCTCTCCTATTCCCTCTCTCAATCTCTCAACCCCTCCTCTCATGATCTCTCTCTTGCTCTCTTTCTCTCTCCCCCTCTCTCTTCCCTCCACCTTTCTTTCTCCCTCTCTCTCCCTCTCTCCCCCCTCTCAACCCCACCCCTCTCTTTCTCCCTCTCGCTCCCTCTCTCTACGCCTCCTCTCCCACCTTCTCCCAGGGACGTAGCTAAGAACTCTCTCCTGCGCTGGCCCGTGTTCCTGTACTGGACATGCCTGGGCTTATTCGACGCCTGTATCTTCTTTTTTGGTGCCTACTTCCTGTTCGACAACACCACCTTCAGTAGCAACGGACAGGTGAGCCCCGGCAACCGCCTCCACGGAAAACTGTCAAGGACTAGTTGACAAGTTTCCCCCAACTACAGATCTAGGATCTGATGACCAACACCAAGTCATAAGCATTGACCATTAGCTTGATTCAACAACACCCTGTTTGGCTCTAGTCAGAAGAGGTGCACTGTGTAGGTCAAAGGATTCCATTTGAGAGTCACCATAGTGATGGTCTCTAGAACACCCATCTCCACGTGATTGTCCAATAACACCATAGTAAGACAATGTGGTCAGGTTTTGGTTGTGGTTGAGTTGTGTTCAGGGTCTCAGTGGTCCTCTTTAGCTTGGTAACCATCAGGATTCCATTCATATGGACAATGCATCTTTATCTGCACTGTTGATTTATGTCATATTAACTGTTGCCTTTGGTCCTGTTTTCTTTAAGTTGAAACATCCTGGAATTAATTTATTCTATGTCCCTGATTTATTTTCTTTCTTCTTCCTCCTCTCTGCTTCGTCTTCTTCTTCTTCTTCCTCCTCTCTGCTTCTTCTTCTTCCTCCTCCTCTCTGCTTCTTCTTCTTCTTCCTCCTCTCTGCTTCTTCTTCTTCTTCCTCTCTGCTTCTTCTTCTTCTTCCTCCTCTCTGCTTCTTCTTCTTCTTCCTCTCTGCTTCTTCTTCTTCTTCTTCCTCTCTGCTTCTTCTTCTTCTTCCTCCTCTCTGCTTCTTCTTCTTCCTCCTCTCTGCTTCGTCTTCTTCTTCCTCCTCTCTGCTTCTTCTTCTTCTTCCTCCTCTCTGCTTCTTCTTCTTCTTCCTCCTCTCTGCTTCTTCTTCTTCTTCCTCCTCTCTGCTTCTTCTTCTTCTTCCTCCTCTCTGCTTCGTTCTTCTCTTCTGCTTCTTCTCTCTTTATTTTGCTTTTCTTCCTGTTCCTCAGCTTATGACCACCAACACACAGATGGTAAGCCTGTCTCTCTCTCTGTGTATCATCTGCTTTTAACTTCTGTTCGTTTTTAGTTATGAGTTTAGCTTTGAGTTTTACCGTTTCATCCCGAAACATGGATCCATCCATCCTCACTCCATCCTGTGTAGTTAGGTACCACATGTAGGGCCTCTATAACCAACACCTGACGTCAGCAGCTCCACTCTACTAATATACATACTAGTCTCTCCCCCACATCATTATGTGTGGTCCTGGTAGTAGACTTAAAATAACCTGTGTGAGAAATAACTGTGTGTGTGTGTGTGTGTGTGTGTGTGTGTGTGTGTGTGTGTGTGTGTGTGTGTGTGTGTGTGTGTGTGTGTGTGTGTGTGTGTAGTAGTACATAGACAACACATTTAGTGAGAAAATCAATCTCTCTGCTGTTTTAACAACATGGATTCATTCTAGCTGCACTGTCTTGGAGGGTGAGCTCTCACCCTAACTACGTTTCTGTGTTTGTAGAGAGATGTATTTCTAGCATTTCAAATCAAATCAAAGTTTATTTGTCACGTGCGCCGAATACAACAGGTGAAATGCTTACTTACAGGCTCTAACCAATAGTGCAAAAAAGGTGAACAATAGGTAAGTAAAGAAATAAAACAACAGTAAAAAGACAGGCTATATACAGTAGCGAGGCTATAAAAGTATTGAGGCTACATACAGACACCGGTTAGTGGGTGGCGGGACACAATGCAGATAGCCCGGTTAGCCAATGTGCGGGAGCACTGGTTGGTCGGCCCAATTGAGGTAGTATGTACATGAATGTATAGTTAAAGTGACTATGCATATATGATAAACAGAGAGCAGCAGCAGCGTAAAAGAGGGGGGGCACACAATGCAAGTAGTCTGGGTAGCAATTTGATTACCTGTTCAGGAGTCTTATGGCTTGGGGGTAAAAACTGTTGAGAAGCCTTTTTGTCCTAGACTTGGCACTCCGGTAACGCTTGCCATGCGGTAGTAGAGAGAACAGTCTATGACTGTGGTGGCTGGGGTCTATGACAATTTTTAGGTCCTTCCTCTGACACAGCCTGGTGTAGAGGTCCTGGATGGCAGGCAGCTTAGTCCCAGTGATTTACTGGGCCGTACGCACGACCCTCTGTAATGCCTTGCGGTCAGAGGCCGAGCAATTGCCGTACCAGGCAGTGATGCAACCAGTGATGCTCTCGATGGTGCAGCTGTAGAACCTTTTGAGGATCTCAGGACCCATGCCAAATCGTTTTAGTTTCCTGAGGGGGAATAGGCTTTGTCGTGCCCACTTCATGACTATCTTGGTGTGTTTGGACCATTCTAGTTTGTTGTTGATGTGGACACCAAGGAACTTGAAGCTCTCAACCTGCTCCACTACAGCCCTATCGATGAGAATGGGGTCCTCCTTTTCCTGTAGTCCACAATCATCTCCTTAGTCATAGTTATGTTGAGGGATAGGTTGTTATTCTGGCACCACCCGGCCAGGTCTCTGACCTCCTCCCTATAGGCTGTTTCATCGTTGTCGGTGATCAGGCCTACCACTGTTGTGTTGTCAGCAAACTTAATGAAGGTGTTGGAGTCATGCCTGGCCATGCAGTCGTTGGTGAACAGGGAGTACAGGAGGGGACTGAGCACGCACCCCTGTGGAGCTCCAGTGTTGAGGATCAACGTGGCAGTTGTGTTGCTACCTACCCTCACCACTTGGGGGCGGCCCATCAGGAAGTCCAGGATCCAGTTGCAGAGGGAGGTGTTTAGTCCCAGGATCCTTAGCTTAGTGAAGAGCTTTGAGGGTAATATGGTGTTGAACGCTGAGCTGTAGTCAATGAATAGCATTCTCACATAAGTGTTCCTTTTGACCAGGTGGGAAGGGCAGTGTGGAGTGCAATAGAGATTGCATCATCTGTGGATCTGTTTGGGCGGTAACGCAAATTTGAGTTTCTGCGACGATGGTGTTGATGTGAGCCATGACCAGCCTTTCAAAGCACTTCATGGCTACGGACGTGAGTGCTACGGGTCTGTAGTCATTTAGGCAGGTTGCCTTTGTGTTCTTGGGCACAGGGACTATGGTGGTCTGCTTGAAACATGTTGGTATTACAGACTCAATCAAGGACATGTTGAAAATGTCAGTGAAGACACCTGGCAGTTGGTCAGCACATGCTCGGAGCACACATCCTGGTAATCAGTCTGGCCCCGCAACCTTGTGTATGTTGACCTGTTTAACCTCTCTAGGGTATGCGTCCCACCTGGCCAACATCCAGTGAGATTGCAGAGCGCCAAATTCAAGTACAGAAATACTCATTATAAAAATTCTGAAAATATACAACTATTTTACATAGGTTTAAAGATGAACTTCTTGTGAATCCAACCGATTTTTTAAATGCTTTACGGCGAAAGCATACCTTACAATTATTTGAGAACAAAGCCCAGCAGACAAATCATTACAAACAGTAACCAGCCAAGTAGAAGGGTTACACAAGTCAGAAAAAGAGAAATAATTAATCACTTACCTTTGATGATCTTCATATGTTTGCACTCAGAAGACATTCATTTATTCAATAAATGTTCCTTTTGTTCGATAAAGTCTCTCTTTATATCCGAAAACCTCTGTTTTGTTAGCGCGTTTTCTTCAGTAATCCACAGGCTCAAACACAGTCACAACCGGCAGACTAAAAAATCCAAATTGTATCCGTAAAGTTCATAGAAACATGTCAAACGATGTCTATATTCCATCCTCAGGTTAGCCTAAATAATCGATAATATTTCAACCTGACAATAACGTCGTCAATATAAAAGGTAAAAAAGAAAGGCATGAAAAAGCTCTGTGACACGGTAGGGTCCACTCATTCAGACTGCTCTTACTCCCTCATTCTTCAGAATACAAGCCTGAAACTATTTCTAAAGACTGTTTACATCTAGTGGAAGGCATAGGAACTGCAATTTGAGTTCTAAGTCAATGGATACTGTAATGGCATTGAACAACAACAACAAAAATCCTACTTCCTGAATGGATCTTTCTCAGGTTTTCGCCTGCCAAATCAGTTCTGTTATACTCACAGACATTATGTAACAGTTTTGGAAACTTTAGAGTGTTCTATCCAAATATGCTAATTATATGCATATCCTATCTTCTGGGCCTGAGTAGAAGGCAGTTTCATTTGGGCATGCTTTTCATCCAAAATTCCAAATGCTGCCCCCTACCCTAGAGAAGTTAAAGGTCTTACTCACATCGGCTATGGAGAGTGTGATCACACAGTCGTCCGGAACAGCTGATGCCTCAAAGCAAGCATAGAAGTGATTTAGCTCGTCTGGTAGGCTCGTGTCACTGGGCAGCTCGTGGCTGTGCTTCCCTTTGTAATATGTAATAGTTTGCAAGCCCTGCGACATGAGACGAGCGTCGGAGCCAGTGTAGTATGATTCAATCTTAGCCCTGTATTGACGCTTTGTCTGTTTGATGGTTCGTCGCAGGGCATTCTTGTAAGCTTCCGGGTTAGAGTCCCGCACCTTGAAAGCGGCAGCTCTACCCTTTAGCTCAGTGCGAATGTTGCCTGTAATCCATGGCTTCTGGTTGGGGTATGTACATACAGTTACTGTGGGGACGACATCCTCGATGCACTTATTGATAAAGCCAGTGACTGATGTGGTGTATTCCTCAATGCCATCGGAAGAATCCCTGAACATGTTCCAGTCTGTGCAAAACAGTCCTGTAGTTTAGCATCTGCTTCATCTGACCACTTTTTTATAGACCGAGTCATTGGTGCTTCCTGCTTTCATTTTTGCTTGTAAGCGGGAATCAGGAGGATAGAGTTGTGGTCGTATTTGCTAAATGGAGGGCGAGGGAGAGCTTTGTACTCGTCTCTGTGTGTGGAGTACAGGTGATCTAGAATTGTTTTCCCTCTGGTTGCACATTTAACATGTTGATTTGGTAGAACTGATTTAAAGTCTCCGGCCACTAGGAGCACCACCTCTGGGTGAGTGGTTTCCTGTTTGCATATTTCTTTATACAGCTGACTGAGTGTGGTCTTAGTGCCAGCATCTGTCTGTGGTGGTAAATAAACAGCCACGAAAAGTATAGCTGAGAACTCTCTAGGCATTCCTGTCACTCTACCTCTCCCTCCATCTCTCTTCCTCTGTCACTTTACCTCTCCCTCCATCTCTCTTCCTCTGTCACTCTACCTCTCCCTCCATCTCTCTTCCTGTCACTCTACCGCTCCCTCCATATCTCTTCCTGTCACTCTACCGCTCCCTCCATATCTCTTCATGTTACTACCTCTCCCTCCATCTCTCTTCCTCTGTCACTCTACCTCTCCCTCCATATCTCTTCCTGTCACTCTACCTCTCCCTCCATCTCTCTTCATGTTACTACCTCTCCCTCCATCTCTCTTCCTCTGTCACTCTACCTCTCCCTCCATCTCTCTTCCTCTGTCACTCTACCTCTCCCTCCATCTCTCTTCCTCTGTCACTCTACCTCTCCCTCCATTTCTCTTCCTCTGTCACTCTACCTCTCCCTCCATTTCTCTTCCTGTCATTCTACCTCTCCCTCCATATCTCTTCCTGTCATTCTACCTCTCCCTCCATATCTCTTCCTGTCACTCTACCTCTCCCTCCATATCTCTTCCTGTCACTTTACCTCTCCCTCCATCTCTCTTCATGTTACTACCTCTCCCTCCATCTCTCTTCCTCTGTCACTCTACCTCTCCCTCCATTTCTCTTCCTCTGTCACTCTACCTCTCCCTCCATTTCTCTTCCTGTCACTCTACCTCTCCCTCCATCTCTCTTCCTCTGTCACTCTACCTCTCCCTCCATCTCTCTTCCTCTGTCACTATATATATCCCTCCATATCTCTTCCTCTGTCACTCTACCTCTCCCTCCATCTCTCTTCCTCTGTCACTCTACCTCTCCCTCCATCTCTCTTCCTCTGTCACTCTACCTCTCCCTCCATCTCTCTTCCACTGTCACTCTACCTCTCCCTCATATCTCTTCCTCTGTCACTCTACCTCTCCCTCCATTTCTCTTCCTCTGTCACTCTACCTCTCCCTCCATCTCTCTTCCACTGTCACTCTACCTCTCCCTTATCTCTCTTCCTCTGTCACTCTACCTCTCCCTCCATCTCTCTTCCTCTGTCACTCTACCTCTCCCTCCATCTCTCTTCCACTGTCACTCTACCTCTCCCTCCATTGCTCTTCCTCTGTCACTCTACCTCTCCCTCCATCTCTCTTCCCCTGTCACTCTACCTCTCCCTCAATCTCTCTTCCTCTGTCACTCTACCTCTCCCTCCATCTCTCTTCCTCTGTCACTCTACCTCTCCCTCCATCTCTCTTCCTCTGTCACTCTACCTCTCCCTCCATCTCTCTTCCTCTGTCACTCTACCTCTCCCTCCATCTCTCTTCCACTGTCACTCTACCTCTCCCTCCATCTCTCTTCCCCTGTCACTCTACCTCTCCCTCCATCTCTCTTCCTCTGTCACTCTACATCTCCCTCATCTCTCTTGCTCTCCCTCTCTTTATCTATGACCCTTCCTCTCCCTTCATATTTCTCTCTTGCTCGCCATCTCTCTCCCTGTCTCTTTCTCCTCCTCCTCCTATTCCATCTGTTCCTTCCTGAAGTTTCAAGGTTATTTACCATCATTAGCTTAATATGAGACCTACATGAAAGGGATGCCATACAACAGTACAAGACCAGGTGAAATACAGGTGAAATGGACTGTTGCAGCATCAAACACTATAGTGTTTAGGATTGTAATCAGTGATGTAGTGGTAAAGAATATATGGGTAAAAGCTGATCTCCGTTCATGGGAAGTAAAGTAATGTTACCTATTCTTAAATGCATTTAGCCGTAAAAGGTGTGTGAACGGCATTTACGTGCGTTTAGAATCAACTACAACACAGGTTTAAATGAAGTAATACAGTTAGTGGCCCTGTGCTCATATCGGTGTGAATAGTTTCAGCTGATATTTATAGAAGTCAATGGTTTCAACAGATGATCAATGATGGTGTTGACCGCTTGACTTTTTCCTCATTTTGTTATGTTACAGCCTTATTCTAAAACAGATTCAATTACCCCTACACACAATACCCCATAATGACAAAGAAAAGCGTTTTTTTGTCATTTTTAGCAAATGTTTTTTTTAAAACAACGGAAATATCACATTTACATAAGTATTCAGATCCTTTACTCAGTACTTTGTGGAAGCACCTTTGGCAGCGTATACAGCCTGGACTCTTCTTGGGTATGATGCTACAAGCTTGGCACATGTATTTGGGGAGTTTCTCCCATTCTTCTTAAGCTCTGTCAGGATGGATGGGGAGCGTTGCTGCACAGCTATTGTCAGGTCTCTCCAGAGATGTTCGGTCGGGGTCAAGTCTGGGCTCTGGCTTGGCCACTCAAGGCAATTCAGAGACTTGTCCCGAAGCCACTCCTGCGTTGTCTTGGCTGTGTGCTTAGCGTTGTTGTCCTGTTAGACTGGGGCGAAGGGTCACCTTCCAAGGTCCTGAGCGCTCTGGAGCAGGTTTTCATCAAGGATCTCTTTGTACTTTGCTCCATTCATCTTTCCCTCGATCCGGACTAGTCTCCCAGTCCCTGCTGCTGAAAAACATCCCCACAGCATGATGCTGCCACCACCATATTTCACCTTAGGGATGGTGCCAGGTTTCCTCCAGACTTGCTTGGCATTCAGGACAAAGAGTTCAATGTTGTTTCTCGTGGTCTGAGAGTCCTTTATGTGCCTTTTGGCAAACTCCAAGTGGGCTGCCATGTGCCTTTTACTGAGGAGAGTCTTCCGTCTGGCCATTCTACCATAAAGGTCTGATTGCTGCATAAATGGATGTCCTTCTGGAAGGTTCTCCCATCTCCACAGAGGAACTCTGGAGCTCTGTGATCATCGGTTTCATGGTCACCTGCCTGACCAAGGCCTTTCTCCCCCGATTGCTCAGTTTGCCACTGTGTTCTTGGGGACCTTCAATGCTGCAGAAATGTTTTGGTACCCTTCCCCAGATCTGTGCCTTGACACGATCCTGTCTCTGAGCTCTACGGACAATTCCTTCGACCTCATGGTTTGGTTTTCGCTCTGACATGCACTGTCAACTGTGTGACCTTATATAGAGAGGTGTGTGCCTTTCCAAATAATGCCCAATCAATTGAATTTACCACAATTGGACTCCAATCAAGTTATAGAAACATCTCAAGGATCATCAATGGAAACATGATGCACCTGAACTCAATTTCGAGTCTCATAGCAAAGGGTCTGAATAGTTATAGTAAATAAAGTATTTCAGTTTTTCATTTTGCAAACAGTTCTAAAAACCAGTTATTGCTCTGTCATGGGGTATTGTGAAAATGTATACAATCCATTTTAGAATGAGGCTGTAACATAACAAAATGTGGAACAAGTCAAGGGGTCTGAATACTTTCCGAATGCCCTGTGTAAAGGATGGATGAAATGTGTTCCTGATGAGGTGTGGCTGACTTCCTGCTCACTCTCTGTTCTTCTCTAGATGTTTGGGAACTGGACTTTCGGGACTCTCGTCTTTACAGTGCTGGTGTTCACGGTCACGCTCAAGGTGTGTATGTGTTTACACCGTGTGAAGGAGTAAGAGACTGAGTGAATCTGATAATAGTGGATTGAATCATCTCTTTGCATGTATATGTCTGTGAGATAATAGATTGACTAGACTTTCTCTACAATCGTTAGAGCTGTAAGCCCTGGAGGTGTTACTATGGACTGATGGATTGTGTGTGTGTGTGTGTCCTGTGTGTGTCCTGTGTGTGTGTGTGTGTGTGTGTGTGTGTGTGTGTGTGTGTGTGTGTGTGTGTGTGTGTGTGTGTGTGTGTGTGTGTGTGTGTGTGTGTGTGTGTGTGTGTGTGTGTGTGTGTGTGTGTGTGTGTGTGTGTTGCAGCTTGCCTTGGACACACACCACTGGACCTGGATCAACCACTTTGTCATCTGGGGCTCCCTGCTTTTTTATGTCATCTTCTCACTGCTCTGGGGAGGCATCATCTGGTAGGCCTCTCATTCTTACAACTGACTGCTTCTTACTCTGTACATTATTCATTTCCCTTAAACATAGATATAAAATAACTAGATCCTCTCCCCTCCCTCCAGGCCTTTCCTGAACTACCAGAGGATGTACTATGTGTTCATGCAGATGTTGTCCAGCGGTCCGGCTTGGCTAGGCATCATCCTGCTCATTATGGTCAGCCTGCTGCCTGATGTGGTCAAGAAGGTCCTCTGCAGAACACTGTGGCCCACCGCCACCCATCTTGCACAGGTAGGACCACAACTTGACCACAGCTCAGGAAACACAACTGCACCAGTTAATTGAAGAGTCATTTGATTGCGGCCCTCAATATGTACAGTAGATAGTATGTAGACCTACACGTATAATCACATCAAAAATACCTTCTCTACTGACCAAAAGTATCCAGGTACAGCTGCCTCACACATGCCAGACGACTCAGTACTAAAACTCCTAAAACAGGTGTCAATCTCAAGGCCGGATCTGGCCCGCGAGTGGTTTGAGTCATTTTGTCGACATTGAAATGACTAAAAGCGAATCAAATTTTGACACAGAGGAAATATAATCCAATTTAAGTGCGGCCCTCCAGTCTGGTGAAGACTAAATGCGGCCCGCAGAGAAATTTAGTTTGACACCCATGTCGTAAAAGATTGACCCTGTGTTAACCAACACTGTAAACTGTCCCCTCCTTTCATCTGATATTACTACTTCCTGTCACCGCTTAGCTGAATGTCCTGCTTCCTGTGATTCAAGTGCTGAATTCCAAATAGACCCTTAGTACTCCTGTAGATCTGACACCGTTGCATAGGTGTGAGCAAAATGGTGAAGATTACACCCAGCCTATCAGAAGGCAAGATGAAGCATATCATATTGCTTATACCTATCCAATCCTTTTTAGATGTACATTTGGGAAACGGATCTGAAGCTAAATCTAACGGATTTCTTTCCTCTTCCCCTCTCTCTGCTTTGCTTCCTAATTGAACCCACCACCGTCCCCCTTTCCCTTTCTATCTCTCTGTCTCCCTCCTCCAATCCTCCACTCCTCTTCCTGTAACCTCCGCCCTCTGACCCGTTACCTGGGGCAATGACAGTCCAATCGCCCGTGCCTTACCGTGGAGCCGTCCACCATCTTCGTGCTTTCTCAGTCCGATAGCAGATTGAGTTTCTGATTGGCCGAGAGACGTCAGAGGAGGAGGTGACCTTTTAAACACTTGATGTGCATGGTGGCATGTGCCAATGTCAAAATGACGTCAGTGGTCCACCTTCATTCAGTTAAATCAGTGTTTCAACATTAACTCCCAACTTTCAATCACAATCACTGTAGTGTTCCCATCCAGGGCTCTCACCATCCAGGGCTCTCACCATCCAGGGCTCTCACCATCCTGGGCTCTCACCATCCAGGGCTCTCACCATCCAGGGCTCTCACCATCCAGGGCTCTGACCATCCAGGGCTCTCACCATCCAGGGCTCTCACCATCCAGGGCTCTCACCATCCAGGGCTCTCACCATCCAGGGCTTCCATTTCAAACAATTCAACTAAATTACCAGACAATACTATCATTCACACTGCTATATACAGTGGGGAGAACAAATATTTGATACACTGCCGATTTTGCAGGTTTTCCTACTTGCAAAGCATGTAAAGGTCTGTCATTTTTATCATAGGTACACTTCAATGTGAGAGATGGAATCTAAAACAAAAATACAGAAAATCACATTGTATGATTTTTAAGTAATTCATTAGCATTTTATTGCATGACATAAGTATTTGATCACCTACCATCCAGTAAGAATTCTGGGTCTCACAGACCTGTTCGTTTTTTTTAAGAAGCCCTCCTGTTCTCCACTCATTACCTGTATTAACTGCACCTATTTAAACTCCTTACCTGCATAAAAGACACCTGTCCACACACTCAATCAAACAGACTCCAACCTCTCCACAATGCCCAAGACCAGAGAGCTGTGTAAGGACATCAGGGATAAAATTGTAGACCTGCACAAGGCTGGGATGGGCTACACGACAATAGGCAAGCAGCTTGGTGAGAAGGGAACAACTGTTGGCGCAATTATTAGAAAATGGAAGAAGTTCAAGATAACGGTCAATCACCCTCGGTCTGGGGCTCCATGCAAGATCCCACCTCGTGGGGCATCAATGATCACGAGGAAGGTGAGGGATCAGCCCAGAACTACACGGCAGGACCTGGTCAATGACCTGAAGAGAGCTGGGACCACAGTCTCAAAGAAAACCATTAGTAACACACTACGCCGTCATGGATTAAAATCCTGCAGCGCACGCAAGGTCCCCCTACTCAAGCCAATGCATGTCCAGGCCTGTCTCAAGTTTGCCAATGACCAGCTGTATGATCCAGAGGAGGAATGGGAGAAGGTCATGTGGTCTGATGAGACAAAAATAGAGCTTTTTGGTCTAAACTCCACTTGCCGTGTTTGGAGGAAGAAGCAGGATGAGTACAACCCCAAGAACACCATCCCAACCGTGAAGCATGGAGGTGGAAACATCATTCTTTGGGGATGCTTTTCTGCAAAGGGGACAGGACGACTGCACCGTATTGAGGGGAGGATGGATGGGGCCATGTATCACGAGATCTTGGCCAACAACCTCCTTCCCTCAGTAAGAGCATTGAAGATGGGTCGTGGCTGGGTCTTCCAGCATAACAACGACCCGAAACACACAGCCAGGGCAAGTAAGGAGTGGCTCCGTAAGAAGCATCTCAAGGTCCTGGAGTGGCCTAGCCAGTCTCCAGACCTGAACCCAATAGAAAATCTTTGGAGCGAGCTGAAAGTCCGTATTGCCCCGCGACAGCCCCGAAACCTGAAGGATCTGGATAAGTTCTGTATGAAGGAGTGGGCCAAAATCCCTGCTGCAGTGTGTGCAAACCTGGTCAAGAACTACAGGAAACGTATGATCTCTGTAATTGCAAACACAGGTTTCTGTACCAAATATTAAGTTCAAACAAAGGTTTCTGTACCAAATATTAAGTTCTGCTTTTGTGATGTATCAAATACTTATGTATAATGTGATTTTCTGAGGTTTTTGTTTTAGATTCCATCTCTCACAGTTGAAGTGTACTACCTATGATAAAAAAATTACAGACCTGCAAAATCGGCAGTGTATCAAATACTTGTTCTCCCCACTGTATGCTACTGCTGACCATGCTACAGCTGATAACAGGTTGTACTAATTTTGAGCCTTCTGTTAGCATCCTGCTAGTCTAACAATCTCACCCAGTACCATATTCAGCATCTCTTCTCTTCCTGTTCCTCTATGGATGCTGTTCAAATGTATCTACTGTATATTGATGTATAAAATGTACATGAATGTGTTATTCCATCCAAATGCTAACTGGAGTAATCCTCAGCAGGCAGCAGGACACTGGGAAGTTGAAGAGCTATCATTACATGTAAAATACAGTTTGTTACAGTGCAGTGGTTCACCGCATGCCTTCTATTTAGAACCTCCTGACCCCTGACCCCTGCTCACCCTACTGTTTGCCCACAGAGGGTGAAGGCTAATGGGGTGTGTGAGGGGAGTGCGTCCTCTGCCCTGGGCGCCAGTCCTGTTGATGGAGGTGGAGGCAGTGAGAGAGACATGCTTTGCACTGCTAGGACCTGTGAGGGGGACAGAGGAGGTGGATGGGTGCAAGCTACCAGGACATATGACTCCATGATGTCACACAACCCTAACTACCTGCTCAGCCATCCCCTAGACCATTCCCCATCAGAGACCTAGGGTTGCTAAGGTAAGTGAACGCCAATGGCCACAGAATATGTCAAGAGTGGCAATGCTGCTAATATGGCTGCCTGTTGCACTGTGGTTCTGGAGGGGTGATGATAGTTTGGGGGGCATTTTATTTCCTGTTAGAGGGTCTTCACCGATGCTAGCTGGTCTACTGTGCTGAGAGGCTTGCTCACTTGGGACAAATCACAATTGTGGAATGCAACGCATGGAGCTGTCTGGGTGGTTTGATTGTCATGATTTTCTTCGGGTGGTTTGTCTGGAGGGTCAGGGTGACTTGCTTGGCTTGGTACTATATTGTAAACTCTCTTGGGATGCAACAGAGACATTTTCTGGCTTTCCTTCTGTCCTGCTGAGAGCTGCTGTAAGGTGGATGAGCTCTGTCTTATTATTGGATCACTCTCATACTGTCTATTCCAACACGGGGGTCAGAGACAATGATATCATTGCAATTTTTTACAAATAAATACATTTGGTATCTTAAACATGGAGATAAAGTTTAACACACAGGCAAAACAATGGCATTGATTATTATTCTGTACACTGAAACATCAGGCAACATTAGTGGCCATTTGGATGAGGAACACTGACCTCTGGTGCTAGAAGATGATACAGCATGTGTGTGAATGTTTCATTTTCATTGCATGCTGATCATCTGAATGTGAGTTCAACCTGAAACAGACTAGGCTATTTTCAGTGATCTAAACACTCCCTCTGTTTTTCTCCATTCTCTCCTTCCCTCCTTCTCCAGGACGTTGACAAGCTGTTGCAGGGCAGTGTAGCAGAGTTGATCCCCGTGCTCCCATGCCCTTCTGGCCCTTCCTCCAAACGGAAGTGTACTGACTCCTCCCGCCTCCACATCAGGGTTCCGATGCCCCTCCCACTCCGCAGGTCTGAGTCCTTCCCCCACAAACTACTATTGGCCCACTGGACTGATTGGGGCGGGGCAGACCGCTGCACCCTCAGCCCCTACATGCTCCGCCTCTCAGGGGCTGGCTTTGCCTACTACACACCGGGGCCAGAGACCTTTGTGTGACACACACTCACACACACGCAGGCTAATGTGTGTACACACAAAACGATGTGTTCACAAAAGATGTGCACACACACAGAGACCAATGTGATCTAAATTTACAGCTTACCATGGATGTGGAAGGATTTGTATTCCACTCATAAACAATGCAAACACACACACACACACATTTGCAAAATAATTCACACATACTGAAAAACATAAAACATCTTCACACAATTCACCATGTGCATAGTCAGCCATTCAGATACACCCCTCCCCCAATCTGCCTCCCACCGGTCCTGTCCATCCCATTTCAGTGTGGTCCTGATCCCAGTCCATTCCATTTCAGTGTGGTCCTGATCCCAGTCTTACCATCCCATTTCAGTGTGGTCCTGATCCCAGTCCTGTAGATTCCATTTCAGTGTGGTCCTGATCCCAGTCCTGTCCATCCCATTTCAGTGTGGTCCTGATCCCAGTCCTGTCCATCCCATTTCAGTGTGGTCCTGATCCCAGTCCTGTCCATCCCATTTCAGTGTGGTCCTGATCCCAGTCCTGTCCATTCCATTTCAGTGTGGTCCTGATCCCAGTCCTGTCCATTCCATTTCAGTGTGGTCCTGATCCCAGTCCTGTCCATCCCATTTCAGTGTGGTCCTGATCCCAGTCCTGTCCATTCCATTTCAGTGTGGTCCTGATCCCAGTCCTGTCCATTCCATTTCAGTGTGGTCCTGATCCCAGTCCTGTCCATCCCATTTCAGTGTGGTCCTGATCCCAGTCCAGTCCACACCTCTACTCTGTTCTGCTACTCTATAATCCATGTTAAAATACTTGAATCCAACGTTGACACCAGTGGTGTTAAACACTGAACACACGGAGGTGTTCAGTGTGTGAATGTGCGTCCCTTCTACACTAAAGAATTGTGTATGAAAAGGACCAGACTTTTCTGTTTCTATTTTATTAACTGTCTCTGTCTTCTTCTTTTTCTCTGTCTCTCAAATATACTCATTTTGTTGAAATAACAGGAGTTGCTTCGCAAAATGTTCTGGGGAGAAAGACATCTGTTATTCACTGCGTGTGTGTGTGTGTGTGTGTGTGTGTGTGTGTGTGCGTGCGTGCGTGCGTATGTATATACAGCTGAATTTGGAAGTTTACATACACTTAGCTTGGAGTCAATAAAACTATTTTTCAACCACTCCACAAATTTCTTGTTAACAAACTATAGTTTTGGCAAGTTGGTTAGGACATCTACTTTGTGCATGATACAAGTCATTTTTCCAACAATTGTTTACAGACAGATTATTTCACTTATAATTCACTGTATCACAATTCCAGTGGGTCAGAAGTTTTTATACACTAAGTTGACTGTGCCTTTAAATAGCTTGGAAAATTCCAGAAAATGATGTCATGGCTTTAGAAGCTTCTGATAGGCTAATTGACATAATTTGAGTCAATTGGAGGTGTGACTGTGGATGTATTTCATGGCCTACCTTCAAACTCAGTGCCTCTTTGCTTGACATCATGGGAAAATCAAACGAAATCAGCCAAGACCTCAGAAAAAAATTGTAGACCTCCACAAGTCTGGTTCATCCTTGGGAGCAATTTCCAAATGCCTGAAGGTACCACATTCATCTGTAAAAACAATAGTACGCAAGTATAAACACCATGTAACCACGCAGCCATCATACCGCTCAGGAAGGAGACGCCTTCTGTCTCCTAGACATGAACGTACTTTGGTGCGAAAGTGCAAATCAATCCCAGAACAACAGCAAAGGACCTTGTGAAGATGCTGGAGGAAACAGGTACAAAGTATCTATATCCACAGTAAAATGAGTCCTATATCGCTATAACCTGAAGGGCCGCTCAGCAAGGAAGAAGCCACTGCTCCAAAACCGTCATAAAAAAGCCAGATTACGGTTTGCAACTGCACATGGGGACAAAGATCGTACTATTTTGAGAAATGTTCTCTTGTCTGATGAAACAAAAATTTAACTGTTTGGCCATAATGACCATCGTTATGTTTGGAGGAAAAAGGGAGATGCTTGCAAGCCGAAGAACACCATCCCAACCGTGAAGCACGGGGGTGGCAGCATCACGTTGTGGGGGTGCTTTGCTGCAGGAGGGACTGGTGCACTTCACAAAATAGATGGAATCATGAGGTAGGAAAATTATGTGGATATATTGAAGCAGCATCTCAAGACATCTGTCAGGAAGTTAAAGCTTGGTCTCAAATGGGTCTTCCAAGTGGACAATGACCCCAAGCATACTTCCAAAGTTGTGGCAAAATAGCTTAAGGACAACAAAGTCAAGGTATTTTAGTGGCCATCACAAAGCCCTGACCTCAATCCCATAGAACATTTCTGAGCAGAACTGAAACAGCGTGTGTGAGCAAGGAGGCCTACAAACCTGATTCAGTTACACCAGCTCTGTCAGGAGGAATGGGCCAAAATTCACCCAACTTATTGTGGGAAGCTTGTGAAAGGCTACCCGAAACGTTTGACCCAAGTTAAACCATTTAAAGGCAATGCTACCAAATACTAATTGAGTGCATGTAATCTTCTGACACACTGGGAATGTGATGAAAGAAATAAAAGCTGAAATAAATAATTTTCTCTACTATTATTCTGACATTTCACATTCTTAAAATAAAGTGGAGATCCTAACTGACCTAAAACAGGGAATTTTTACTAAGATTAAATGTCAGGAATTGTGAAAAACTGAGCTAAGGTGTATGTAAACTTCCGTCTTCAACTTTGTATACAATGTGGCCATACACCGTCACAGCACTCTGTTTGGGTCAGACCTATGAGTCAGACCGATATCTATGCCCTGTACACAGACTGATAGGGCTCCTTCATGGATGTTTTAATGGCTCATTGTTCAGTGATGCTTGCATTATGCTATGTTGTCTAAAGACTGTGTTAGTTCCGTTTTTTAAAGGTTCTTGTCCGTACTCTAGAATGGTATATCTGTATCGCACCAGGTTATGGCTTTTCATATCTGTTCGATTATGAACTGAGATATTTTACGTGGTATATATTATGAATGCAGGTTGTTTACCATGTATGGATGTAACTTAAACTAATGGATATATGTATTTGGGGGGGGGGGCAGTGTTAGGGGTTTGGGGAATACATTTAAAAAAATGAATGCAAAGACTTGAATCAAACAGCGCAGTCACAATCAAATCCATCTTTCTAGAATGTCATATGAATGATATGATTGGTTCGCCACATGCTCTATGTAAATGATTGTAGATGATGTTGAATTCATCTATTTTCCACGTTTCTAACATGTAAAAGTCTGAGGTGAAACATCTGCCTTTTTCCAAGCTCATCTGTGGTTATAGTGACATCTGTGGTGTTAGTGACATCTGTGGTGTTTAGTGACATCTGTGGTGTTAATGACATCTGTGGTGTTTAGTGACATCTGTGGTGTTAGTGACATCTGTGGTGTTAATGACATCTGTGGTGATAGTGACATCTGTGGTGTTAGTGACATCTATGGTGTTAGTGAGAGACTCTGAAAGTCATTGGATTCATAAGCATATTTGTATGTTCATTGGTCTGCTGAGTGCTGACACATACAACAAATATCTCTATACAGTAGACATTGTGTCTCGTGTTGTCTTTGCAACAGGGCACCACTCTGTCGGTTTTGGGGGGGGTTTTAAAGTTCAGTGTTCAGGTTTTATGTTTGTTTATGACTACACCCATTTGGTTGGGTGCAGTCTGAATTTGTCCCAGCTACACATTCAGACAATGATGTTCTGATCATTTTTCCACGAATTGGTCTTTTGACCAATCACATCAGATCTTTTCACATCAGATCTGATGTGATTGGTCAAAAGACCAATTCATGGGAAAATGATCAGAATTGGGCTGGTGTTTTGATGTTTTTGTCTGGGACAAACTCAGACTGCTGCTTATGGGGAGAGTTTTCACTGTTTGTGTTACTGTGTCAAATCATTGGATGGGAGGTCAAATCATGTCACATTATTCTGATTCTGATTCTGATTATATTGTTATCTTATTAATTTGATTGAAAATACACATTATTTTTGTTGATTGTTCTTTTGCTAGTGTTTGATCCAGGGGAGAAGACTTTATTTCAACTCTTATATATTTATCCTTTTGCTTTTGCTTTTTGTAACAACCCAAATGAAAAGGTTTTTCCACAGAATAAACCCTCTGAAGACGTTTAGATGATAGTGACTCCCACTTTCTGCTACTGTAAGTGACCTGATTCTCATGAGTAGGCTAGTCACCCACAGAGATTATAATTCTATGTAGTCACCCACAGAGATTATATTTGTATGTAGTCACCCACAGAGATTATATTTGTATGTAGTCACCCACAGAGATTATATTTGTATGTAGTCACCCACAGAGATTATATTTCTATGTAGTCACCCACAGAGATTATATTTCTATGTAGTCACCCACAGAGATTATATTTCTATGTAGTCACCCACAGAGATTATATTTCTATGTAGTCACCCACAGAGATTATATTTCTATGTAGTCACCCACAGAGATTATATTTGTATGTAGTCACCCACAGAGATTATATTTCTATGTAGTCACCCACAGAGATTATATTTCTATGTAGTCACCCACAGAGATTATATTTGTATGTAGTCACCCACAGAGATTATATTTCTATGTAGTCACCCACAGAGATTATATTTCTATGTAGTCACCCACAGAGATTATATTTCTATGTAGTCACCCACAGAGATTATATTTCTATGTAGTCACCCACAGAGATTATATTTCTATGTAGTCACCCACAGAGATAATAATTCTATGTAGTCACCCACAGAGATTATATTTCTATGTAGTCACCCACAGAGATTATAATTCTATGTAGTCACCCACAGAGATTATATTTCTATGTAGTCACCCACAGAGATTATAATTCTATGTAGTCACCCACAGAGATTATATTTCTATGTAGTCACCCACAGAGATTATATTTCTATGTAGTCACCCACGGAGATTATATTTCTATGTAGTCACCCACGGAGATTATATTTCTATGTAGTCACCCACAGAGATTATAATTCTATGTAGTCACCCACAGAGATTATAATTCTATGTAGTCACCCACAGAGATTATAATTCTATGTAGTCACCCACAGAGATTATAATTCTATGTAGTCACCCACAGAGATTATAATTCTATGTAGTCACCCACAGAGATTATAATTCTATGTAGTCACCCACAGAGATTATAATTCTATGTAGTCTCCCATCACTCGTCTCATAAAATATTTTGTGTTACATTTTTGTTTTCAAGATCACAGTCACATAAGTGACCAAATACTTGATTAGTCAATGAATATTGAAAATGAATATGTTATTAGTCAATGAATACTGTCTCTGTCTCTCATTGGTTAAACACACCAGTCCTGTGACTGTCGCTGACCAGAATGTCCACTTCTTTTATAAACACATTATCAGCACAGCTCCAAGTGTCTCACCATACTGCTTCTGAACTTGTGATACTCTCACAAATGAATTGTAACGTCAACTGCTATACTGTGCTCTCTAAAGGTAAACAGTATGCTGTATCACATAGAAACCTACAGTACTGTTTGTATTCATGAGCCGTTTTCAAGGTTGTTTTTCTACAAAGATTTTAAAATATGTTCATCTGTTGACATTTTGCCTGGCTATCTGTAGCGAATGAGGGAAAAGCTCTGTGATGTCATTCTGCTTGTAATAAAGAAATTATAAAACTCACCGGTTTGTCGAACTCCATCCTGTCTTCCTATATGTCACATTATCTGCATTCTTATTGAAGGATATAGGTGACCTGACGAGGTTGAAGGGCCTAGTGTCCTGTGTCTCTGCACTGCAGTAATGGGTTGTAATGACACAGAGTGGCCACATGGTGGTGATAGAGAACAGCTAATCCCAGAGGCCGTTTAGAAAACAACCCCAGAGAATGAATCATCATGTTGTTAATAAGGATGAGGTAAACCTTTAATCTTTTTCTCCTTTTACTTTTCTCTACCTGCCCACCCTGTCTCCCTCCCTCTCTCTTTCCCTCTCTCTGTCTCCCACCCTGTCTCCCTCCCTCTCTGTCTCCCTGTCTCTTTCCCTCTCTCTGTCTCCCTCCCTCTCTCTGTCTCCCTGTCTCCCTCCCTCTCTCTTTCCCTCTCTCTGTCTCCCTCCCTCTCTCTTTCCCTCTCTCTGTCTCCCTCCCTCTCTCTTTCCCTTTCTCTGTCTCCCTCCCTGCCTCTTTCCCTCTCTCTGTCTCCCTCCCTGTCTCTTTCCCTCTCTCTGTCTCCCTCCCTCACTCTTTCCCTCTCTCTGTCTCCCTCCCTCTCTCTTTCCTTCTCTCTGTCTCCCTCCCTCTCTCTTTCCCTTTCTGTTTCCCTCCCTGTCTCTTTCCCTCTCTCTGTCTCCCTCCCTCTCTCTTTCCCTCTCTCTGTCTCCCTGTCTCTTTCCCTCTCTCTGTCTCCCTGTCTCTTTCCCTATCTCTGTCTCCCCCTTTTCTCTTTCCCTCTCTCTGTCTCCCTCCCTTTCTCTTTCCCTCTCTCTGTCTCCCTCCCTTTCTCTTTCCCTCTCTCTGTCTCCCTGTCTCTTTCCCTCTCTCTGTCTCCCTCCCTCTCCCTTTCCCTCTCTCTGTCTCCCTCCCTCTCTCTGTCTCCCTCCCTGTCTCTTTCCCTCTCTCTGTCTCCTTCCCTCTCTCTTTTCCTCTCTCTGTCTCCCTGTCTCTTTCCCTCTCTCTGTCTCCCTGTCTCTTTCCCTCTCTCTGTCTCCCTCCCTTTCTCTTTCCCTATCTCTGTCTCCCTCCCTCCCTCTTTCCCTTTCTGTTTCCCTCCCTGTCTCTTTCCCTCTCTCTGTCTCCCTCCCTCTCTCTTTCCCTCTCTCTGTCTCCCTGTCTCTTTCCCTCTCTCTGTCTCCCTCCCTTTCTCTTTCCCTCTCTCTGTCTCCCTCCCTTTCCCTCTCTCTGTCTCCCTCCCTCTCTTTCCCTCTCTCTGTCTCCCTCCCTCTCTCTTTCCCTCTCTCTGTCTCCCTCCCTCTCTCTTTCCCTCTCTGTCTCCCTCCCTCTCTCTTTCCTCCCTCTCTCTTTCCCTATCTCTGTCTCCCTCCCTCTCTCTTTCCCTTTCTGTTTCCCTCCCTGTCTCTTTCCCTCTCTCTGTCTCCCTCCCTCTCTCTTTCCCTCTCTCTGTCTCCCTCTCTCTTTCCCTCTCTCTGTCTCCCTCCCTCTCTTTCCCTCTCTCTGTCTCCCTCCCTCTCTCTTTCCCTCTCTCTGTCTCCCTCCCTCTCTCTTTCCCTCTCTCTGTCTCCCTCCCTCTCTCTTTCCTCCCTCTCTCTTTCCCTCTCTCTGTCTCCCTCCCTCTCTCTTTCCTCCCTCTCTCTTTCCCTATCTCTGTCTCCCTCCCTCTCTCTTTCCCTTTCTGTTTCCCTCCCTGTCTCTTCCCTCTCTCTGTCTCCCTCCCTCTCTCTTTCCCTCTCTCTGTCTCCCTGTCTCTTTCCCTCTCTCTGTCTCCCTCCCTTTCTCTTTCCCTCTCTCTGTCTCCCTCCCTTTCCCTCTCTCTGTCTCCCCCCCCTCTTTCACTCTCTCTGTCTCCCTCCCTCTCTCTTTCCCTCTCTCTGTCTCCCTCCCTCTCTCTTTCCCTCTCTGTCTCCCTCCCTCCCTCTTTCCTCCCTCTCTCTTTCCCTATCTCTGTCTCCCTCCCTCTCTCTTTCCCTTTCTGTTTCCCTCCCTGTCTCTTTCCCTCTCTCTGTATCCCTCCCTCTCTCTTTCCCTCTCTCTGTCCCCCTCTCTCTTTCCCTTTCTCTGTCTCCCTCCCTGTCTCTTTCCCTCTCTCTGTCTCCCTCCCTTTCTCTTTCCCTCTCTCTGTCTCCCTCCCTCTCTCTTTCCCTCTCTCTGTCTCCCTCCCTGTCTCTTTCCCTCTCTCTGTCTCCCTCCCTGTCTCTTTCCCTCTTTCTGTCTCCCTCCCTGTCCATTTCCCTCTCTCTGTCTCCCTCCCTCTCTTTCCCTTTCTCTGTCTCCCTCCCTGTCTCTTTCCCTCTCTCTGTCTCCCTCCCTTTCTCTTTCCCTCTCTCTGTCTCCCTCCCTCTCTCTTTCCCTCTCTCTGTCTCCCTCCCTGTCTCTTTCCCTCTCTCTGTCTCCCTCCCTGTCTCTTTCCCTCTCTCTGTCTCCCTCCCTCTCTCTTTTCCTCTCTCTGTCTCCCTCCCTCTCTCTGTCTCCCTGTCTCTTTCCCTCTCTCTGTCTCCCTCCCCTTCTCTTTCCCTCTCTCTGTCTCCCTCCCTTTCTCTTTCCCTCTCTCTGTCTCCCTGTCTCTTTCCCTCTCTCTGTCTCCCTCCCTCTCCCTTTCCCTCCCTCTGTCTCCCTCCCTCTCTCTTTCCCTCTCTCTGTCTCCTTTGCTGTCTCTTTCCCTCTCTGTCTCCCTCCCTGTGTGTGTGTGTGCGTCTGCAAAAATTGGACATGCCTGCAATCCCCCCTCTTCACTCCTTCTCTCTAGGTCTGCATGCGCATGTTGCTACTGAAGGTTGCATGCGTACATGTTCAGTGTCCTCCCCTCCTCCTTTCCTCCTTCCCTTCTCCACTGCTGGCATCCCCCACTCTGCATCTCTCCATCAGTGCAGCCGGGGACGTCTGCATCTATCACAGCTTCAGCATCCTCCCCATCCCCTCTCTGCAGCCAGCATCCTCTCTTCTCTCTGAAACATCCCTTGCTTCTCTCACCTTTCTGCAGCATCTCTCACTCCATCCACACCATATGCAGTGTGAGTCAGCCAGCCAGGCACACCTCTCGTCTCTTTCTCCCCCTCCGTAGAATCCTTACCCTGGGCTAGTAACTCTGCAGTATCCCCCTCTTGCCTCCTCTCCCTTTGGCTAAGCAGCTGCGCCAGTCCCCCTCGCTCCCTCCTCCACAGCATCGGCTGTTTGGAGCACCAGACATACACACAGGCAGGCTCCATCTATCCCCAGCCACGGAGTCCCTTCTCTGGGTAGCCGGGCTCCCGTTCCCCCTCCTGAGGATGATGCTGTGGATGAAGACGGAGGAGATGGCCCTTGGAACGATGCTAGAAAGACTCAGACTGGTCATCCAAAATGTTGGTATGTGTCCACAGTATGGCTATCTATAGGAATGCCTGTATGTAAATAATATGTATGTAAACCATATGTCATTCTTGTCAATGATGCACCGATCAGTGTGGGAGGGCACTTACTGAAGCTATGTTCTGTGACGCTGTGTTTTGGAGCTAAAATGTAATGTGTGTCTGTGTGTCGTGTGATATTGACCTAAATCATCAGAACCCCTGCAGCTCTGGGATACTGCAATAAGGAATAGATTGGCTGATTGGTTGAATAGAGAACTAGATGAGTAGGCTTGATTGTTATTGTAGATACCTGTATTACATAGTAATTACTGTATGACGGCATAACCACGGCAGATAGGTCTCATTAGGGAAACTCAATCACCCGTTTACACCATTTCTTTCACCACTCTGAAGTTCCAAGTATGAAGATGTGGTACATTTTGACACCAGTAATCGTGTAGGACTGTAGTAGGAGACCAGATGCTTCACATCTTGTCGCTTCACGTCAGTATCTCCCAGCATCTTATCTATATTTGACATATACATAACATCTCTGACATTCCTTCCTACGATAGTCAGGTCTCTAAAAACGCCAGAGACTGTGTGGTTTTATGTTGAAAGATTTAAGTAGCCTAGCGGGTTAGAAGTGTTGGGCTAGTAAACAAAAGGTTGCTGGTTCGAATCCTCGATCTGATTAGGTGAAAAATCTGATGTGCTCTTGAGCACAGCACTTAACCCTACTTTCACCTGTAAGTCTCTCTGGATAAGAGTGTCTGCTAAATGACTCAAATGTGAGTGTCTGTACTTACACTGCGTGTACAAAACATTACGGATGCTCTTTCCATGACATAGTTTGACGAAGCTATGATCCCTTATTGATGTCACTTGTTAAATCCCTTTAAATCAGTGTAGATGAAGGGGAGGAGACAGGTTATAGAAGGATTGTTAAATCCCTTTAAATCAGTGTAGATGAAGGGGAGGAGACAGGTTATAGAAGGATTGTTAAATCCCTTTAAATCAGTGTAGATGAAGGGGAGGAGACAGGTTATAGAAGGATTGTTAAATCCCTTTAAATCAGTGTAGATGAAGGGGAGGAGACAGGTTATAGAAGGATTGTTAAATCCCTTTAAATCAGTGTAGATGAAGGGGAGGAGACAGGTTATAGAAGGATTGTTAAATCCCTTTAAATCAGTGTAGATGAAGGGGAGGAGACAGGCTATAGAAGGATTGTTAAATCCCTTTAAATCAGTGTAGATGAAGGGGAGGAGACAGGCTATAGAAGGATTGTTAAATCCCTTTAAATCAGTGTAGATGAAGGGGAGGACACAGGCTATAGAAGGATTGTTAAGCCTTGAGACAATAAGACATGGATTGTGTCTGTGTGCCATTCAGAGGCTGAATCGGCAAGACAAAATATTTAAGTGCCTTTGAAAGGGGTATGGTAGTAGGTGCCAGACGCACTGGTTTGTGTCAAGAACTTCAATGCTGCTGGGCTTTTCGTGCTCAACAGTTTCCCATGTGTATCAAGAATGGTCCACCACCCAAAGGACATCCAACCAACTTCACACAACTGTGGGAATCATTGGAGTCAACATGGACCAGCATCCCTGTGGAATGTTTTCGACACCTTATAGAGTCACTGCCGCGACAAATTGAGGCTGTTCTGAGGGCAAAAACAGGGTGCAACTCAATATTAGGAAGCAGTTCTTAATGTTTTGTACACTCAGTGTATATAGGCCTATAATATCAGATATGATTTAATATCCTTATGATGCTCCCCTAGTCACAGGATGACCTGTAATTAGACAGCCAATGATCCTCTCAATCCGTCTCATCCTATTAGTGTGATTCGTGCTGGTTGGGCCAACACTCTGGCCTACACTCTGGCCGACACTCTGGCCGACACTCTGGCCTACACTCTGGTCTACACTCTGGCCTACACTCTGGCCTACACTCTGGCCTACACTCTGGCCGACACTCTGTCCTACACTCTGGCCTCCTGCTGTTACACATTTCTGTTAGCTAGCTCTCTGAGACCAGGCACTAGGAACACACACACACGTATGAACACACACACACAAGCACATGCATACACACACACACAAGCACATGCATACACACACACACACACACACACACACACACCCACGTACGAGCACATGCATACACACACACACACATGTACGAGCACATGCATACACACACACACACATGTACGAGCACATGCACACACACACGTACGAGCACACGCATGCACACACACACGTACGAGCACACGCATACACACACACACATACGAGCACATGCATGTACACACACACACACACACACACCCACGTACGAGCACATGCATACACAAACACACACATGTAGGAGCACATGCACACACACACACACACACGTACGAGCACATGCATACACACATGAAATCACATTGTAGGATTTTTAATGAATTTATTTGAAAAGTATGGTGGAAAATAAGTATTTGGTCAATAACAAAAGTTTATCTCAATACTTTGTTATATACCCTTTGTTGGCAATGACAGAGGTCAAACATTTTCTGTCTTCACAAGGTTTTCACACACTGTTGTTGCTGGTATTTTGGCCCATTCCTCCATGCAGATCTCCTCTAGAGCAGTGATATTTTGGGGCTGTTGCTGGGCAACACGGACTTTCAACTCCCTCAAAAGATTTTCTATGATGTTGAGATCTGAAGACTGGCTAGGCCACTCCAGGACCTTGAAATGCTTCTTACGAAGCCACTCCTTCGTTGCCCGGGTGGTGTGTTTGGGATCATTGTCATGCTGAAAGACCCAGCCACGTTTCATCTTCAATGCCCTTGCTGATGGAAGGAGTTTTTCACTCAAAATATCACGATACATGGCCCCATTCATTCTTTCCTCTACACGGATCAGTCGTCCTGGTCCCTTTGCAGAAAAACAGCCCCAAAGCATGATGTTTCCACCCCCATGCTTCACAGTAGGTATGGTGTTCTTTGGATGCAACTCAGCATTCTTTGTCCTCCAAACACGACGAGTTGAGTTTTTACCAAAAAGTTTTATTTTGGTTTCATCTGACCATATGACATTCTCCCAATCTTCTTCTGGATCATCCAAATGCTCTCTAGCAAACTTCAGACGGGCCTGGACATGTACTGGCTTAAGCAGGGGGACACGTCGGGCATTGCAGGATTTGAGTCCCTGGCGGCGTAGTGTGTTACTGATGGTAGGCTTTGTTACTTTGGTCCCAGCTCTCTGCAGGTCATTCATTAGGTCCCCCGTGTGGTTCTGGGATTTTTGCTCACCGTTCTTGTGATCATTTTGACCCCACGGGGTGAGATCTTGCGTGGAGTCCCAGATCGAGGGAGATTATCAGTGGTCTTGTATGTCTTCCATTTCCTAATAATTGCTCCCACAGTTGATTTTTTTCAAACCAAGCTGCTTACCTATTGCAGATTCAGTCTTCCCAGCCTGGTGCAGGTCTACAATTTTGTTTCTGGTGTCCTTTGACAGCTCTTTGGTCTTGGCCATAGTGGAGTTTGGAGTTCGACTGTTTGAGGTTGTGGACAGATGTCTTTTATACTGATAACAAGTTCAAACAGGTGCCATTAATACAGGTAACGAGTGGAGGACAGAGGAGCCTCTTAAAGAAGAAGTTACAGGTCTGTGAGAGCCAGAAATCTTGCTTGTTTGTAGGTGACCAAATACTTATTTTCCACCATGATTTGCAAATAAATTCATTAAAAGTCCTACAATGTGATTTTCTGGATAAAAAAAAAAAATTGTCTGTCATAGTTGAAATGTACCTATGATGAAAATTACAGGCCTCTCTCATCTTTTTAAGTGGGAGAACATGCACAATTGGTGGCTGACTAAATACTTTTTTTGCCCCACCATATGTCACACATACAGCTAACACAGACATATGGAAATGTCTGCTCTACCCAAAATTACAACCAATTAATTGCAGCATTACCACAAAAATGGAAGAGGGCAAATAGAAGGGGAAAAAAGTAAGGAACTTGTATGTCGGCCCAGCATGTAAATCTTGCAGGGGCAAACTCCCCCAAATTTGTTTTAGATGCATGCCAGCAAAGCCACGACACAGCACTAAACAATACATTGATTGCACTATAACGGCGACAAACGGTGCCCACAAACTGGGCCTACATAAAGCTGTCCCAACAGCAGAGCTTTCTTTTCAGCACCATGGAGTGAATCCTTATCACTGGCAGCGAAACAGTTCATTCAGCCTCGTTTACTGCCTTTAAAAAAAACATAGCTGATATGGCTGACTTGCTTAAACAAATGTAGTTTCTACTGACAATTGAGATGTACAAACTATGGCATAAGGGAACGATGAGCGGATAAGAGGCATTCCGTATTTCCGATTAAGACATTAATGAGCGAGCTAAGATGGACGTAGTCAATATAACTGTGTTCAGCACTTTAGAAATGTACAGCGACAGAATGCAGAACATGGGCTGCTCTTACAGTATTTTCCATGTACACCAAGTCACAACCGTAGGATAAATAAAGGGGGCATATAAGCAGACAATGAAAGCTCTTACAATACTAGATGAGGACATTTTTCAAAAACAGGTTATAGGCTGCAGGTGCACCATTGAGTCAGAACAGTAACGTTAGGTGAAATTAAGAGGTGAAAATAGACCACCTTTTTAGGATGAGGCAAATGGGCTACTAACAGATTACTGCACAACATAGACTTAGTATTACCTTCTTAGCTACAGTCTACATATCTCCCAGGCGTTTTACATCATTTATGCAGCAGCATATAAGACATTTTTGGACTCCCCTTTTTGTGATGTGCTCAGGAAGGTGGCGCGGTGGTCCTTCATGGGCAAATTTTGTCATCAAATAAAGAGAAAGAGATTTACAATTCCGAGTTGGATGACCGTTCAAACCATATTTTCCCAGTCGGAGCTCGTTTATTCCTGACTTCCCAGGTGCAATGCCTGAGGTTAGCCACTGTCACTGATTCCTTCCAAACCACTCATTGTTGAATTTGCAACTTGTTGGGTAATGTTTATGTCCAATGGCCGATGAGCACTGATAAGTTTTATCTCTAATTTATCTTAATTATTTATCTTCATATGAAAAGGATTTGCCAGTAGATTGTCGACTTTATTCATGATGATGACTGCTAGCTAAGTCCAATCAAAGCTACTGTAGATATAACGTGATTTGACTACATTTTATCTGTGGCCAATGACCTTGAGCCTTCTTTGATGGGCGCTACTAATGAAACTCTATGGCAGCACCTAAGAGGCTAGGATTTTTTAGCTCTACCCTTATACTTGGCGGTGACGTAGTGTCCCCATGAGTGACAGAACACTGAGCCAATCATGGCACAACGCTCCTATTTTCTGCTGCCCTGCCCCACCACCACAGAAAGCACTGAGCTAAACTGCAACACCTGCACTTTGGAGCTGCCTTCTCAAGAAAACAACAAAGAGACAATGTTTGTATGCAGCTTTATTAACTCAATGATATATATTGTATATTGTTTGCAAACTGATTTGTGACATGTATTAATGCCAAAATAACATGCAAAACAGGCAAGCCCCCCAAAAAATAGATTTACATGGTTATCAAAACATCACGCCAGGGTAAGCCTACACGAAACACAGTCCTTATTGTAAGTGTTTCTAAAATCCCCTATGGGAAAAATGAATGGTGGAAAAAATGATTGGAACCATTTCCCTGTTTGACCACTAGGTTATATGGGTATTATGCCACCTCCACTGTGGGCCTACTATTAGCCTACTGCACAGTACAGATTGGTTAGGCCTGACTGTGAAAGAACATTATGGGATTTATGCCTTTAGGTCATTCAGAGTGTATGTCATTGTTTCTCATAGAATCACTCACCGCCCTTCGCCGGGCGGGCCGTTTGGGGAAAAATGTTGGCAAAATTAGTATACACACTTCACACACACTTGGGCCGAGCGTGGGGCCAGTATACCCGAGCATTTCGAATACCCGAGCCGACAAGATGAAAAATCTGTTGATGTGCCCTTGAGCAAGGCACTTAACCTTAATTTGCTCCATACTATTATGGTTGATCCTGTAAAACAACACATTTCACTGCACCTCTCCGGTATATGTGACAGTAAAATATATAATATCAGCTTAAGGCCTCAGGAGGCAGCTCTCCAGATATTGGTCAGATGGATGTTGGCCAGACAGACTTAGAGAGGTGATATATCATCCTACTGTACTTGACAATACTGTGAACAGATATAACTGTTACCATGGCAACACCCGTGTCAATGTTATGGCCGTCAGCTCAATGGATTCATACAAGCTTTGGAGATGTTATTTAGAGGAGTGTGTGTGTTTGTGTGTATATGTGGTGTTACTGTGTTAGTGGGGCTCATGTTTGGTTAATGTGTGTGTGGGTTGGATGCTGTGTGATGTGAAGGCAGAGAGGAAGGAGTCATGGACAGGCGAGTGATGGTAGAAAGGAAGGAGTCATGGACAGGTGAGTGATGGCAGAGAGGAAGGAGTCATGGACAGGTGAGTGATGGCAGAGAGGAAGGAGTCATGGACAGGTGAGTGATGGCAGAGAGGAAGGAGTCATGGACAGGTGAGTGATGGCAGAGAGGAAGGAGTCATGGACAGGTGTGTGATGGCAGAGAGGAAGGAGTCATGGACAGGTGAGTGATGGCAGAGAGGAAGGAGTCATGGACAGGTGTGTGATGGCAGAGAGGAAGGAGTCATGGACAGGTGAGTGATGGTAGAAAGGAAGGAGTCATGGACAGGTGAGTGATGGTAGAGAGGAAGGAGTCATGGACAGGTGTGTGATGGTAGAGAGGAAGGAGTCATGGACAGGTGAGTGATGGCAGAGAGGAAGGAGTCATGGACAGGTGAGTGATGGTAGAGAGGAAGGAGTCATGGACAGGTGAATGATGGTAGAGAGGTAGGAGTCATGGACAGGTGAGTGATGGCAGAGAGGAAGGAGTCATGGACAGGTGAGTGATGGTAGAAAGGAAGGAGTCATGGACAGGTGAGTGATGGCAGAGAGGAAGGAGTCATGGACAGGTGTGTGATGGCAGAGAGGAAGGAGTCACAGACAGGTGGGTGATGGTAGAGAGGAAGGAGTCATGGACAGGTGAGTGATGGCAGAGAGGAAGGAGTCATAGACAGGTGAGTGATTGTAGAGAGGAAGGAGTCATGGACAGGTGTGTGATGGCAGAGAGGAAGCAGTCATGGACAGGTAGGAGATCCACCCTTCCTAGTCCTCAAGGTCTTCCAAACCTCATATTACTGGACCAAGACTGCCTCACATAAAGACAGATACCTCCCTGTGTTTCTTTGGACAAATCACCTGTCTCTCTGGTCTTTGATGAAGCTTTTGTTTTTACCAGTCTTTTTGTTGTCTGTTGTTAGGTAGAATGAGATTTCCCTCTGGCCATGAGAGAGAAATAGGACATAGGCCTCTCGCCCTGAACCATGCCTTCACACTGATCATAGTAGACAGCAGAGAGAGAATCAACGAGAGATAAAGATTTAGTCATCATCTATTACTGTCTGTATACTGCGCTGTACAATTCAACTCAACTTGCAGTGTGTCAGGCACACACACCATACAACACTGCCCTGGCTGACTAAATTCTAGTTTTGTCTTTGTGATTTCTAATCTGAACTGCACCTTGCTGCAGAAAGACTCTCTCTCTCTCTCATCAGGAATATAACGTGTTGTAATCAGCAGAGAGTGTGTGGAGATCACTTCTCTCCTCTATTTCCTAACTGGCTGATTTGACCTACTTACAGTCAATCCACCCACTGGCACATCTACAAATGTAAGATCTTCATTTGATCACTCTTTTGTTGCTGAGAATTTTCATGCGCAGCAGGAAATGCAGATGAGCTTAGTGATGTACATAAATTCACTGAAAACCTGCAATAACACACAGAAGTTTTCCACTTCTCGTGTAGCCTCATTTTCACCAGCTAATAGCCTAACCAAAAACTTATCAAGCAACATTATGGACTAAAAGTTCAAATCCTGTTGATGCAGGATTATTTTGCTGTGACAATATTGGTCAAATTAAGATCTTACATCTGTCGATCACACAAACACTATGTTTTTTAAATAATTGTGTCAGGGTAAATCTATTTGAGTACATTCACTTTTGACAGCATTCCTTATGATTTAAAAACAGCTTTCCACACATGTTTGCCCTTGGTAGAAGAGGTCAGAAAGTGACTTCTTGGACCTGAATGTCAAAACATTCAATAGATAGAGGTGCTCAAAGTTTACCCATTTTGCTTACCCCACCATACCATGAGACATTCATGTCTTCATCGCTTGAAAAGATAAACGGTTGAGTTTTATATCATTTAAATGCTTACAAACAGGGTTGTCAAACATTTTTCTAATGTCATACATTTTTAAGAAGAACTATGGCATCTTTTAACCTCTACTGTCAGTTATCTAAAAACCAGTGGAGGCTGGTGGGAGGAGCTATAGGAGGACGGGCTCATTGTAATGGCTGGAATATAATTAATGGAACAGAGTCAAACGTGGTTTCCATATGTTTGCCATGTTTGACTCCGTTCCATTAATTCCATTCCAGCCATTACAATGAGCCTGTACTCCTATAGCTCCTCCCACCAGCCTCCACTGATAAAAACATTATCTTAAAACTAGCTTAGACCCTATTTGATATAATCTGAGGTGTTTATGTTGTGCTATCAGTTGGCACAGCATGCTCTTGAATACAGGGTGGGTGTGATTTCAGTCATAGAAATATAACTCATAGAATGGACCTCTCCCTTCATATCACTGCAATTTAGCTGGTACACGGTAGAATTCAAATGTTCAAATGTAATGACAACCACAAAGATGGCCCCCGATCCACCAACCATCAAATGTCAACTGAAATACTCATGTTGTTTCTCAATTGATGCCCGGGCACAACACCTCAGATGATGTAAATAGGGACTAAGCTACAACATATGTGCCCATATGGATTTTTTGTTTGAGTTTACGCATCTTTAGATCATTCATGTTTAATGTTTAAAAAAAGAAGACATTTTTATGAAAAAAATAAATGATTAAATTGGACTTTTAAATTAAATTAATCTTAGCCGTTTTTCTTTCCTGGGATGAAGACATGAAAGTCTCATGGTATGGTGGGTTATGCTAAATAGGTTCCCTTTGTGCACCTTTATCTATTGAATGTTTTGGTATTCAGGTCCAAAAAGTCACTTTCTGAGCACTTCTACAACAGGCAAATACGTATGGAAGGTTTTGTTCAAATCGAAAAGGGGTGCAGTCAAAAGGTGATTGAATTCAAATGGATTTACCCTGTAACTGATCTGTCTTATAATAGTTGCCATCATCTGAAAAAATGGTTGATAATGTGCATGACAATGAAAAGCCTAGTAATTCTATTTAATAGCTATGCTTCTATTTCTGCTCATGGGGTTTACATAGGAAGGGAATGACTGGCTTCAGATCATGTTACAGCATTATAACACAGGGAGTGTGTCTGACAATGTTCCTGGTTTTCTGCCTGCATGATTTGAGGCAGATGGAAAACAAATTTTGTCCACAGCCAGAACAGCTTCACCTTGACTCCTGTTTCTGTGGTTTATGACCAGCAGGGTTGCCAGGAGCCCATGCTTGTTTTAGATTAGTGTTTCTCAACCCATTCCTTGAGGACTGCCAGGATGGGCATGTTTTCATTCTAGCCCAGACATCTCGAGCCATGACTCAGTCTCAAGCTTGACAAACAGGGAACTGAGTTTCAATGTTCAGCGTTTTGAATTAAGCTCTGTGTGTTGGAGTGTGTGTGTGTGTGTGTGTGTGTGTGTGTGTGTGTGTGTGTGTGTGTGTGTGTGTGTGTGTGTGTGTGTGTGTGTGTGTGTGTGTGTGTGTGTGTGTGTGTGTGTGTGTGTGTGTGTGTGTGTGTGGAACAGAGAGTGGGAGGGTGACGGAGAGTGAGAGGAGAGGATATAGAGTTGGAGGGTGATGAGACGGTACAGAGTGGGAGGGTGATGGAGAGAGGAGAGGGTATATAGTGGGAGGGTGATGGAAACAGGAGAGGGTATAGAGTGGGAGGTTGATGGAGAGAGGAGAGGGTATAGAGTGGGAGGGTGATGGAGAGAGGAGAGGGTATAGAGTGGGAGGGTGATGGAGAGAGGAGGGGGTTGAGAGTGGGAGGGTGATGGAGAGAGGAGAGGGTATAGAGTGGGAGGGTGACGGAGAGTGAGAGGAGAGGATATAGAGTTGGAGGGTGATGAGACGGTACAGAGTGGGAGGGTGATGGAGAGAGGAGAGGGTATATAGTGGGAGGGTGGTGGAGAGAGGAGAGGGTATAGAGCAAGAGGGTGATGGAAACAGGAGAGGGTATAGAGTGGGAGGTTGATGGAGAGAGGAGAGGGTATAGAGTGGGAGGGTGATGGAGAGAGGAGAGGGTATAGAGTGGGAGGGTGATGGAGAGAGGAGAGGGTATAGAGTGGGAGGGTGATGGAGAGAGGAGGGGGTTGAGAGTGGGAGGGTGATGGAGAGAGGAGAGGGTTGAGAGTGGGAGGGTGATGGAGAGAGGAGGGGGTTGAGAGTGGGAGGGTGATGGAGAGAGGACAGGGTATAGAGTGGGAGAGTGATGGAGAGAGGAGGGGGTTGAGAGTGGGAGGGTGATGGTGAGAGGAGAGGGTATAGAGTGGGAGGGTGATCAGAGGAGAGGAGAGGGTATAGAGTGAGATGGGGATGGAGAGGAGAGTTGGGGGTGTAGAGTGAGAGGGTGATGGAGAGAGGAGAGGGTATAGAGTGAGATGGGGATGGAGAGGAGAGTTGGGGGTTGAGAGTGGGAGGGTGATGGAGAGAAGAGAGGGTATAGAGCAGGAGGGTGATGAGAGAGACAGGAGAGGGTATCAAGTGGGAGAGTGATGGAGAGAGGAGGGGGTTGAGAGTGGGAGGGTGATGGTGAGAGGAGAGGGTATAGAGTGGGAGGGTGATCAGAGGAGAGGAGAGGGTATAGAGTGAGATGGGGATGGAGAGGAGAGTTGGGGGTGTAGAGTGAGAGGGTGATGGAGAGAGGAGAGGGTATAGAGTGAGATGGGGATGGAGAGGAGAGTTGGGGGTTGAGAGTGGGAGGGTGATGGAGAGAAGAGAGGGTATAGAGCAGGAGGGTGATGAGAGAGACAGGAGAGGGTATCGAGTGAGAGGGTGATAGAGAGGAGAGTGCATAGAGTGGGAGGGTGATGAGAGAGAGAGGAGAGTGTATAGAGTGGGAGGGTGATGGAGAGAGAGAGGAGAGGGTAGAGAGTGGAGGGTGATGGAGAGGGTTTAGAGTGGGAGGGTGATGGAGAGGGAGAGGTTATACCATGGGAGGGGGATGGAGAGGGTATTTAGTGGGAGTGTGATAGAGAAGGTATAGAGTGAGAGGGTATAGAGAGGGTAGGTGATGGAGAGAGAGAGGGTATTTAGTGGGACGGTGATGGAGAGGGTATTTAGTGGGAGGGTGATGGAAAGGGAGAGGTTATACCATGGGAGGGGGATGGAGAGGAAAGGGTATAGAGTGGGAGTGTGATAGAGAGGGTATAGAGTGAGAGGGTATAGAGAGGGTGGGTGATGAGAGGAGAGGGTATAGAGTGAGAGGGTATAGAGTGGGAGGTTGATGAGAGAGAGAGGAGAGGGTATAGAGTGAGAGGGTATAGAGTGGGAGGGTGATGAGAGAGAGAGGAGAGGGTATAGAGTGGGAGGGTGATGAGAGAGAGAGGAGAGGGTATAGAGTGGGAGGGTGATGAGAGAGAGAGGAGAGGGTATAGAGTGGGAGGGTGATGAGAGAGAGAGGAGAGGGTATAGAGTGGGAGGGTGATGAGAGAGAGAGGAGAGGGTATAGAGTGGGAGGGTGATGGTGTGGTGTGCCTTTTTCCTTCTCTGCAATGTTCTCATCAGTATGGGAGAGAGAGGCAGCTCCTCTCATCTGTATTCAAAGCCAGTAGCACAACAGGAGCAGGAAGCACAGTCTGTCAGCTTGCCTGTCCCCTACTGCTAATAACCCTGGCTGACTAATAACCCTGACTAACTAATAACACTGACTAACTAATAACCCTGGCTGACTAATAACACTGACTGACTAATAACCCTGACTAACTAATAACCCGGACTGACTAATAACCCTGGCTGACTAATAACCCCGACAAACTAATAACCCTGACTAACTAATAACACCGACTGACTAATAACCTTGACTAACTAATAACCCCGACTAACTAATAACACTGACTAACTAATAACCCTGACTAACTAATAACACTGACTAACTAATAACCCTGACTAACTAATAACACTGACTAACTAATAACCATGACTAACTAATAACCCTGACTAACTAATAACCCTGGCTGACTAATAACCCTGGCTGACTAATAACACCGACTAACTAATAACCCTGACTAACTAATAACACTGACTAACTAATAACCCTGGCTGACTAATAACCCTGACCAACTAATAACACTGACTAACTAATAACCCTGACTAACTAATAACCCTGGCTGACTACTAACACTGACTAACTAATAACCCTGACTGACTGATAACCCTGACCAACTAATAACCCTGACTGACTAATAACCCTGACTAACTAGTAACACTTATTCCTAGTTTATATGTCTAATACCCAAACTCTCAGCAGCTGCCATTTTCCTCATCAACTATTCACAATAACAGTAGAGAAAGCTAGTCTTCCAATTTGACCAGCTCCCCCAGTCAATGACTAGTCACAGCACTTCTCAGCTTTCTCAACTGAACATTTAAGTCCTCTAGTAGTCCAGAGCCTTCATTGAACTATTGAGCCGTGTGTGATTCACTAGCATGACTGATTGTGTTCGCATTTCACCATGGGACAAGGGATAGACTGGACACGGAGGGAGGAGGGAGAGAGGGAGGGGAGAGAGAGGGAGAGAGATTAGAGCAGAAGAAGTGATGGCTGTATAATTAACCCCAGCAGAAGGGGATTTGTGCTTAAATGGCTGCCCTATATTTCTACCCCTCCACCTCTCCTCTTCTCTCCTCTTCTCTCCTCCTTCTCTCCTCTTCTCTCCTCCTCTCCTCTTCTCTCCTCTTCTCTCCTCTTCTCTCCTCCTCCTCTCCTCTTCTCTCCTCCTCTCCTCTTATCTCCTCTTCTCTCCTCTTCTCTCCTCCTTCTCTCCTCTTCTCTCCTCCTCTCCTCTTCTCTCCTCTTCTCTCCTCTTCTCTCCTCCTCCTCTCCTCTTCTCTCCTCCTCTCCTCTTATCTCCTCTTCTCTCCTCTTCTCTCATCCTCCTCCTCTCCTCTTCTCTCCTCTTCTCTCCTTCTCTCCTCTCCTCTCCTCTCCTCTCCTCTCCTCTCCTCTCCTCTCCTCTCCTCTCCTCTCCTCTCCTCTCCTCTCCTCTCCTCTCCTCTCCTCTCCTCTCCTCTCCTCTCCACTTCTCTCCTCTCCTCTCCTCTTCTCTCCTCCTCCTCTCCTCTTCTCTCCTCCTCCTCTCCTCTTCTCTCCTCTTCTCTCCTCTTATCTCCTCTTCTCTCCTCCTCCTCTCCTCTTCTCTCCTCTCCTCTCCTCTCCTCTTCTCTCCTCTTCTCTCCTCGTATCTCCTCTTCTCTCCTCCACCTCTCCTCTTCTCTCCTCTTCTCTCCTCTCCTCTTCTCTCCACTTCTCTCCTCCTCCTCTCCTCTTCTCTCCTCTTCTCTCCACTTCTCTTCTCTCCTCTTCTCTCCACTTCTCTCCTCTTCTCTCCTCCTCTCCTCTTATCTCCTCTTCTCTCCTCCTCTCCTCTCCTCTTCTCTCCTCATCCTCTCCTCTCCTCTCCTCTCCTCTCCTCTCCTCTCCTCTCCTCTCCTCTCCTCTCCTCTCCTCTCCTCTCCTCTCCTCTCCTCTCCTCTCCTCTCCTCTCCTCTCCTCTCCTCTCCTCTCCTCCCTTCTCCTCTCCTCTTCTCTTATCTCCTCTTCTCTCCTCTTCTCTCCTCCTCCTCTCCTCTTATCTCCACTTCTCTCCTCTTCTCTCCTCCTCCTCTCCTCTTCTCTCCTCTTCTCTCCTCTTCTCTCCACTTCTCTCCTCTCCTCTTCTCTCCACTTCTCTCCTCCTCTCCTCTTCTCTCCTCTTCTCTCACTTCTCTCCTCTCGTCTCCTCTCCTCTTCTCTCCTCCTCTCCTCTTCTCTCCTCCTCCTCTCCTCTTCTCTCCTCTTATCTCCTCTTCTCTCCTCCACCTCTCCTCTTCTATTCTCTCCTCCTCCTCTCCTCTTCTCTCCTCTTCTCTCCTCTTCTCTCCCTCTCCTCTCCTCTCCTCTTCCTCTCCTCTCCTCTCCTCTCCTCTCCTCTCCTCTCCTCTCCTCTCCTCTCCTCTCCTCTCCTCTCCTCTCCTCTTCTCTCCTCTTCTCTCCTCTTCTCTCCTCTTCTCTCCTCCTCCTCTCCTCTTCTCTCCTCTTCTTTCCTCTCCTCCACCTCTCCTCTCCTCTTCTCTCCTCTTCTCTCCTCCTCCTCTCCTCTTCTCTCCCTCCTCCTCTCCTCTTCTCTCCTCTTCTTTCCACTTCTCTCCTCTCCCTCTCCTCTTCTCTCCACTTCTCTCCTCCTCCTCTCCGCTCTCTCTTCTCTCCTCCTCCTCTTCTCTCTCTTCTCTCCTCTTCTCTCCTCTTCTCTCCTCCTCCTCTCCTCTTCTCTCCTCCTCCTCTCCTCTTCTCTCCTCCTCTCTCCTCTTCTCTCCTCCTCCTCTCCTCTTCTCTCCTCCTCCTCTCCTCCTCTCTCCTCTTCTCTCCTCCTCCTCTCCTCTTCTCTCCTCCTCCTCTCCTCCTCTCTCCTCTTCTCTCCTCCTCCTCTCCTCCTCCTCTCCTCTTCTCTCCTCCTCCTCTCCTCTTCTCTCCTCCTCCTCTCCTCTTCTCTCCTCCTCTCTCCTCTTCTCTCCTCCTCCTCTCCTCTTCTCTTCTCCTCCTCTCCTCCTCTCTCCTCTTCTCTCCTCCTCCTCTCCTCCTCCTCTCCTCTTCTCTCCTCCCCCTCTCCACCTCCTCTCCTCCTCCTCTCCTCCTCTCTCCTCTCTCCCTCTCTTTCATCCTTCGCTCTCAAAGTGTATGTGCTGCACTCTGGCTCCCTGAGCTATTGACAGCTCGGTCGTGATGATGTTCAGTGTCGGGCACGTTGCAGATCAGTCAGTCCTGGTTGAGGCAGAAGTGACAGACGGACTCAGAGCACTTTGCCTCGGCTCAGGTTGGCTCAGCTCAGGTTGGCTCGGCTCAGGTTGGCTCGGCTCAGGCTGGCTCGGCTCAGGTTGGCTCATCTTGGATGGAACTGGACATTTTGTTTCTGGCTGCGTATATGATCTCTACCTGGACTTTACTGTACGTTGGCCTGTGTGCAATATAGTAGGCTAAATCCACACCTCTCCTCGCAGCCTGCATGTGAGTGTGTGCTGAATCACTCCTGTGAGTGATAGTACATCGCAACAGAGCCAGATCTTTGTGTGTGTGTGTGTGTGTATCGGACAAGGACCTCTTGGGGTGAGTTTTCGGAGCGGTCTGCCTGTATCTCTGTCAGGGTACCTCTGGATGTGTGTGTTTCTGTGAGTGTGGGAGCAGCGCGTTCCCTCATGTCTGTGCATGAGTTTCTGCTGGAAGGGGAAGGCGAGGTGCCAACCCGGATCATGAACAGACTGAGTCAGATGATCCAGAGCCTGGACATCTCTGGCCTGGCCTCCCCCTTCACCCCCACAGCCAGCCAACTCTTGGACGGACTGGAAGTGGAACGGTAGGAGAGAGTGTGTGTGTTTCGTGGGTCATTTCCTCGAGGCTTGAAAGCCTGGCTGGATTTCTTTAGAGCAGCGAGCCCAGATCATCACAGGGTTTCCTGTGGGCTTCCCTGCTCCCCACTAGGGTGTGTGTAGAGTCCTATCCCAAGTTACCCTGGGACCCTTTAACAAATATAAAAGGAGACAAGCAGTAGTCTGAGCAGTAGGATTTAACACGGTCCACAGAGCACTAACTGCATGGTTGTTATACATCATGTGGTAGCAGTGCCAGTGGTACAGCACAGTTTGGGAGAGAATTAGCAAAGCACAGTGTTAGAAGCAATACAAGTTAACTATTATGAGGGTATTTTTATAGTAGTTGCACAGTGGGAGTAGTTTGAAATAGTGGATACTGTAGTGATAACATCAGTAGAGAACCTCCGGATCCAGGCCTCAAGACAGGGGGAGAGACATGCTGAGGAAGCCCAGGAAGAGCCCTCTGAGTCGGAGAAGCTGCAGTGGGGAAAAGATACCCCTGGTGCCACTGAGATCGAGTGAGTCAGTTTTGGTCTTAGCTGTGTGTGTGTGTGTGTGTGTGTGTGTGTGTGTGTGTGTGTGTGTGTGTGTGTGTGTGTGTGTGTGTGTGTGTGTGTGTGTGTGTGTGTGTGTGTGTGTGTCTGTGTCTGTGTGAGTCTACAGTGATGCTCCACTGCATGTATAACCTTGCCTTGCTGAAATGTATGCAGCTTGCTCCATGACTCTTGTTAATGTGTACCAGTTTCTTTCTCCATGAAGGTCTTGTAGATATTTAGAGTGACTGAGTCTGGCTCTCACTAAATGTCACTGCTCATTGCAACCTCTCTCTGTTCCCCAGTAGTCAACATTATGGGCTGTATGAAATGGAAGGGGTTGATGTATGTTTGTACTACATGTGTCTCCTCCCCCAGCAGCTCTGTTAAAACCATTATCTCTGTTAAACCCACCTGTCGTATTAACCCTGAAATGTCCCCCTGGGTTTCAGAGCTCTGTGTTGCAGAGTAGGGGGGAAAAAAGGGGGGAAATACTGTCACCACCTTCCTTCCAAGGTTCGTGAATAGAGACTTTGTGAAATAAGTCTCTCTTTCTCTCTTTCACTCACTACCTCTCTCACTAACTACCTCTCTCACTAACTAACTACCTCTCTCACTCACTACCTCTCTCACTAACTAACTACCTCTCTCACTAACTACCTCTCTCACTAACTAACTACCTCTCTCACTCACTACCTCTCTCACTAACTAACTACCTCTCTCACTAACTAACTACCTCTCTCACTCACTACCTCTCTCACTAACTAACTACCTCTCTCACTCACTACCTCTCACTCACTACCTCTCTCACTAACTACCTCTCTCACTCACTACCTCTCTCACTAACTATCTCTCTCACTCACTACCTCTCTCACTCACTACCTCTCTCACTCACTCACTACCTCTCTCACTCACTACCTCTCACACACTACCTCTCACTCACTACCTCTCTCACTAACTACCTCTCTCACTCACTACCTCTCTCACTAACTACCTCTCTCACTACCTACGTCTCACTCACTACCTCTCACTAACTAACTCTCTCTCACTCACTACCTCTCTCACTCACTACCTCTCACTCACTACCTCTCACTCACTAACTACCTCTCACTCACTAACTACCTCTCTCACTCACTACCTCTCTCACTAACTACCTCTCTCACTAACTAACTACCTCTCTCACTAACTAACTACCTCTCTCACTCACTACCTCTCACTCACTACTTCTCACTCACTACCTCTCTCACTAACTACCTCTCTCACTCACTACCTCTCTCACTAACTACCTCTCTCACTAACTAACTATCTCTCTCACTCACTACCTCTATCACTCACTACCTCTCATTCACTACCTCTCACTCACTACCTCTCTCACTCACTACCTCTCTCACTCAGTCACTACCTATCTCACTCACTACCTCACTCACTCACTACCTCACTCACTCACTACCTCACTCACTCACTACCTCTCTCACTCACTACCTCTCTCACTCACTACCTCTCTCACTCTCTTTCTCTTTCTCCCTCTTCACCCTTCATTATTCATTACTTTATTGCAAAGCTTAAATACCACAGTAGTCCACCCCTCTCCGTCTCCATCTCCAGATAGTGGAGGCATTGGATCAGCGTACTTGTCTCTGTCTTTATGACTGACACTACTAACCTCAGCCACCCCTGTCCCCGGGTCACAGAGCAAACACACGTCTCTCACACAAACACGTTCATTTGGTTTTGTATAACATTTGAGACCTAACTGTTTTACGACTACAGCGCCTGTATATAGGGCCAGATAATAGTTTGATAATTTAAATAGAATGGGTAAGAATGGCCTCATTTGTGGTAGAATGGAATCTTTTAACAAGCCATCTATCAATAGCCTCTGAATGACTACATTTTGTCAGAACAGTATCTGTCATTGAGAAGTCCGTTTAGAATCAGGTCTTTGAATGGTTTTGGAAGAATGCACTCTTTGATTGAGATAGTTGGAGAGAGACAGACAGACAGACAGACAGACAGACAGACAGACAGACAGACAGACAGACAGACAGACAGACAGACAGACAGACAGACAGACAGACAGACAGACAGACAGACAGACAGACAGACAGACAGATAGACAGATAGAATAGCCTCTTTCTTTGAATGGTGTTGCTGGAATGCCTACAAGGCCAGCATCCCGGAGTTGCCTCTTCACTGTTGACGTTGAGACTGGTGTTTTGCGGGTACTATTTAATGAAGCTGCCAGTTGAGGACTTGTGAGGCATCTGTTTCTCAAACTAGACACTCTAATGTATTTGTCCTCTTGCTCAGTTGTGCACCGGGGCCTCCACTCCTCTTTTTATTCTGGTTAGATCCAGTTTGCGCTGTTCTGTGAAGGGAGTAGTACACAGTGTTGTACGAAATCTTAATTTCTCGCATGGAATAGCCTTCATTTCTCAGAACAAGAATAGACTGATGAGTTTCAGAAGAATGGTCTTTGTTTCTGGGCATTTTGAGCCTGTAATCGAACCCACAAAGCCTGATGCTCCAGATACTCAACTAGTCTAAAGAAGGACAGTTTTATTGCTTCTTTAATCAGAACAACAGTTTTCAGCTGTGCTAACATAATTGCAGGATTTTATAATGATCAATTAGCCTTTTTAAAATGATAAACTTGGATTAGCTAACACAACGTGCCATTGGAACACAGGAGTGAGTGATGGTTGCTGATAATGGGCCTCTGTACGCCTATGTAGATATTCCATTTACTACATTAACAATGTCTACACTGTATTTCTGATCAATTTGATGTTAATTATTTTTATGCTTTTCTTTGAAAAACAAGGACATATCTAAGTGACCCCAAACTTTTGAACAGAAGTGAATGTTTAGACCCAAGGTCTCTCAGGGGAGAGAGTGTAGGAATCACACATGAAGGAGCTGTCAGATATATGTTAATGGCAAAATATGAAGGGAGGGACGGAGATAGATACAAGGATATAGGTGGAGGGGGAGAGAGAGTGGAATCTGGAGGATGGATGGAGGGAGAGACAAATAGCAGAAGTATGGAGGGAGAGTTGAAGGTGTGTTTGAGGCCAATGGAGGGGAAAGAGGAACGTCTGTTGGGATTTCTCTGGAGGAGGTAGAGAGATACCACTGTTTCTCCTGCTGCTACTGGTTACAATGTGAGTGTTACAGCACAGCTCTCTTTCCGTCTCTCTCTCTCTTTCACTCTCTCTCCCTTTCTCTCTCTTTCACTCTCTCTGTCTCTTGCTCTCTCGTTCTCTTTCTCTCACCGGCATCTGTCTCTCTCACCACCTCTCCGTTTTAACTTCCAACTCTCTTTTCCCCTGACCGTATGTCTCTGGTCGACTAAATCTCTCTATTCCTCTCTCTGTTTTGGCTGTGATCAGTCTTTATGTGAAGGATCTATTTTCTCCCTCTTGTTTTTTCTCTCTCCCATCTCATTTGAATCCCTCTCTACAGACTCTGTGTTGTGGATGACAAGGAAATGTCCATATGTATTTTATCTGTCCACTGTGGCTATGGAAATCCAGTGTTGACATTGATGCATTTAATAATTCCTTCAGTGTCATCATGACCAGAGCACTCAAACCTTGTATTCATCATGTACACTACCGGTCAAAAGTTTTAGAACAGCTATTCATTCAAGGGTTTTTCATTAGTTGTACTATTTTCTACATTGTAGAAAAATTGTGAAAACATCAAAACTATGGAATAACACATATGGAATCATGTAGTAACCAAAAAAGTGTTAAACAAATATATATATTTGAGATTTGAGATTCTTCAAAAAGCTACCCTTTGCGTTGATGACAGCTTTGCACACTCTTGGCATTCTCTTATCCAGCTTCATGAGGTAGTCACCTGGAGTGAATTTCAATTAACATGTGTGCCTTTTTAAAAGTTAATTTGTTGAATTTCTTTCCTTCTTCATGCGTTTGAGTCAGTCATTTGTGTTGTGACAAGGTAGAGATGGTATACAGAAGATAGCCCTATTTGGTAAAAGACCAAGTCCATATTATGGCAAGAACAGCTCAAATAAGCAAAGAGAAACAACAGTTCATCATTACTTTATTAAGGCATGAAGGTCAGTTAATCCGGAAAATTTCAAGTGCAGTCGCAAAACCATGAAGCGCTATGATGAAACTGGCTCTCATGAGGACCGCCACAGGAAAGGACCCAGAGTTACCACTGCTGCAGAGGATAAGTTCATTCATTAGAGTTACCAGCCTCAGAAATTGCAGCCCAAATAAATGCTTCACAGAGTTCAAGTAACACACATCTCCACATCAACTGTTCAAAGGAGACTGCGTGAATCGGGCCTTCATGGTCAAATTGCTGCAAAGAAACCACTACTAAAGGACACCAATAATAAGAAGAGGCTTGCTTGGGCCAAGAAACACGAGCAGTGGAAATTTGTCCTCCAAATTGGGGATTTTTGGTTCCAACCGCTGTGTCTTTGAGAGACGCAGTGTAGGTGAACGTTTGATCTCCGTATGTGTGGTTCGCCCCATGAAGCATGGAGGAGGAGGTGTGATGGTGTGAGGGTGTTTTGCTGGTGACACTGTCTGAGATTTATTTAGAATTTAAGGCACACTTAACCAGCATGGCTACCACAGCATTCTGCAGCAATACGCCATCCCATCTGGTTTGGGCTTAGTGAGACTATCATTTGTTTTTCAACAAGACAATGACCCAACACACCTCCAGGCTGTGTAAGGGCTAATTGACCAAGAAGGAGGGTGATGGAGTGCTGCATCAGATGACCTGCCCTCCACAATACCCTGACCTCAACCCAATTGAGATGGTTTGGGATGAGTCAGACCGCAGAGTGAAGAAAAAACAGCCAACAAGTGTTCAGCATAGTTGGGAACTCTTCAAAACTGTTGGAAAGGCATTCCAGGAGAAGCTGGTTGAGAGAATGCCAAGAGTGTGCAAAGCTGTCATCAAGGCAAAGGGTGGCTATTTGAAGAATCTGAAATATAAAATATATTTTGATTTGTTTAACACTTTTTTGGTTACTACATGATTCCATATGTGTATTGATGTCTTCACTATTATTCTACCATGTAGAAAATAGTACAAATAAAGAAAAACCCTTGAATGAGTAGGTGTCCTAAAACTTTTGACCGGTAGTGTAGTGCACTACTTTAGAACACTACTTTAGAACACTACTTTTGAACACTACTTGAGTCCTGGGTCAATAGTAGTGCCATATGTGGGGATAAGTGTGTGATCCTGTGATTTAGGACTTAGCCATGATGTTGTAAAATCTATACATGAGGAAGCCATGGAAAGAGGAACAGGATCAAATCAACATGACCATACAGAAGAGGAACCAGATGCTGTGAAACAATGGGTTCATTTAATACTGTGTACCATACTCCTACCATACCCCGTTCAAATGCACTGCAATCTTTTGTCTTGTCCATTCACCCTCACACATACACAATCCATGTCTTTAACCTGTCTCCTCCACTTCATCTACACTGATTTGAAGTGGATTTAACAAGTGACATCAATAAGGAACCATAGCTTTCACCTGGATTCACCTGGTCAGTCTGTCATGGAAAGATCATTAGTGTGACTGACCCACTAATGTTTGACTCCTCACACACAAACATGAACTGTACAGTAAACCCAGGTTTAGCCTCTCTGTGTGTGTGTGTGTGTGTGTGTGTGTGTGTGTGTGTGTGTGTGTGTGTGTGTGTGTGTGTGTGTGTGTGTGTGTGTGTGTGTGTGTGTGTGTGTGTGTGTGTGTGTGTGTGTGTGTGTGTGTGTGCGCGCATAGTTCCTGGGTTACAATAACAGAAACGTCTATTTGCAAATGTACTCCTCGTTCTGAAGAAAATAAGTCCGAGCAACACACATAAACACATAATGGATGTGGGCTATTAGTGGACAGATGTTTGATTTCCTGTGTAGTGAGGATGTGGTCTTATCTGATTGTCTTCGGGGAGGCCTGAACCAGGGTCTGGCCCATTCAGACCACCTAAAGAGAGAGTGACATGTGACTCTAATTCTCCTTCTGCACTATGGCTAAACCAAACCTGCCTCAAAAACATTTGTCAGAAATCCACTCTTTTTGCCACATCATCCTCCTGCGTTACTCTGTATGTTATTGTGACATTATCACTGATACTGGCTGACGTTCCTAGAGGCAGAGAGGTGGAGGCAGAGAGGTGGAGGCAGAGAGGTGGAGACAGAGAGGTGGAGGCAGAGAGGTGGAGGCAGAGAGGTGGAGGCAGAGAGGTGGAGACAGAGAGGTGGAGACAGAGAGGTGGCGATAGATGGTGGAGACAGAGAGGTGGAGACAGAGAGGTGGAGATAGATGGTGGAGACAGAGAGGTAGAGACAGAGAGGTGGAGATAGATGGTGGAGACAGAGAGGTGGAGACAGAGAGGTGGAGAAAGATGGTGGAGACAGAGATCCAGGACCTCTAATGGTTTCTGTGTCCAGAGGTAGAATCTATCTTTATGTCAGTATCTATGCTCTGTATTCCTGGTGGGACTCAACACCTGATATACAGTTGAAATCGGAAGTTTACATACACCTTAGCCAAATAAATTTTAACTCAGTTTTTCACCATTCCTGACATTTAGTCCTAGTAAAAATTCCCTCTTTTAGGTCGGTTAGGATCACCACTTTATTTTAAGAATGTGAAATGTCAGAATAATAGCAGAGAGAATGATTTATTTCAGTTATTAATTCTTTCATCACATTCCCAGTGGGTCAGAAGTGTACATACACTCAATTAGTATTTGGTAGCATTGCCTTTAAATTGTTTAACTTGGGTCAAACGTTTTGGGTAGCCTTCCACAAGCTTCCCACAATGAATTTTTGCCCATTCCTCCTGACAGAGCTGGTGTAACTGAGACAGGTTTGTAGGCCTCCTTGCTCGCACATGCTTTTTCAGTTCTGCTCACAAATGTTCTTTGGGATTGAGGTCAGGGATTTGTGATGGCCACTAAAATACCTTGACTTTGTTGTCCGTAAGCCATTTTGCCACAACTTTGGAAGTATGCTTGGGGTCATTGTCCATTTGGAAGACCCATTTGCGACCAAGCTTTCACTTCCTGACTGATGTCTTGAGATGTGGCTTCAATATGTCCACATAATGTTCCCCCCTCTTGATGCCATCTATTTTGTGAAGTGCACCAGTCCCTCCTGCAGCAAAGCACCCCCACAACATGATGCTGCCACCTCCGTGCTTCACGGTTGGGATGGTGAACTTCGGCTTGCCTCCCCCTTTCTCCTCCAAACATAATGATGGCCATTATGGCCAAACAGTTCTATTTTTCTTTCATCAGACCAGAGGACATTTCTCCAAAAGTACGATCTTTGTCCCCATATGCAGTTGTAAACCGTATTCTGGCTTTTTTTATGGTGTTTTTGGAGCAGTGGCTTCTTCCTTGCTGAGCGGCCTTTCAGGTTATGTTGATATAGGACTCGTTTTACTGTGGATGTAGATACTTTGTACCGGTTTCCTCCAGCATCTTCATAAGGTCTTTTTCTGTTGTTCTGGGACTGATTTGCACTTTTCGCACCAAAGTACGTTCATCTCTAGAAGACAGAAAGCATCTCCTTCCTGAGTGGTATGACAGCTGCCAGGTCCTATGGTGTTTATACTTGCGTACTATTGTTTGTACAGATGAACGTAGTACCTTCAGGCATTTGGAAATTGTTCCCTAGGATGAACCAGAGGTCTCCAGTTTTTTTCTGAGGTCTTGGCTGATTTCTTTTGATTTTCCCATGATGTCAAGCAAATAGGCACTGAGTTTGAAGGTAGGCCTTGAAATACATCCACAGGTACATCTCTAATTGATTCAAATGATGTCAATTAGCCTATCAGAAGCTTCTAAAGCCATGACATCCTTTTCTGGAATTTTCCAAGCTGTTTAAAAGCACATTCAATTTAGTATATGTAAACTTCTGACCCACTAGAATTGTGACACAGTGAATTATAAGTGAAATAATCTGTCTGTAAACAATTGTTGGAAAAATTACTTGTGTCATGCACAAAGTAGATGTCCTAACCAACTTGACAAAACTATAGTTTGTTAACAAGAAATTTGTGGAGTGGTTGAAAAACGAGTTTTAATGACTCCAACTTAAGTGTATGTAAAGTTCCTGCTTCAACTGTACCTGCTGCCAGCCACACCTATTGTAATGGCCTGCACCCTGAAGGTTTGATGATATATTGTACTGGGCATTGATATGATGTCTTTGTGGGACCTGCCAGGACCGTGATGACTGAGTATCTTGGTGTGTCAGAGGGCACCATGCTAAGTATGCAAGATGGATGGATGAGAGCTGTTACTAAGTTTGTGTGTTCGTATCAGCAGCTGCTTGACTAACACTGGGACTGTCCAATCACCTCCGGGCATAAGTAACCAACCAACCAGCAGCTAGGGAAGAAACCCGATGTCACAGAAAGTGACAATTACAAGGGTGTATATGGTATTTAATTAACGTGTTTCAGTCTCGTGAAGTTTCCAACCTTCAGAAACCCACCTTTCTAACTTCTGGTGTTCCTGTTCCTCTGTCGTCTCTACTTCTTTTCCTCAGCTTAGGATTCAGCTTTGAAGTCCCACGATAAAAGGGAGAAGCGTTTGTCTCGCTCCTGTGATCAGTCACTCAATACTTCTTAATCAATATCTGTTATCAGCTGCTGAGCCACACAGTGGGCAGACAGCCTGGCCTGTCTGGGTGGGTGATGGGCTCATACAGCAATCACAGACATCGCTGCTCTCTCTGTGATGTCACAAGCTGGCTTTCCTAAAAGTGGCATTATGTGCACATGCACCAAGAGTATCTTTGTGATGTCACTAAACAGCAATTTTGAGTTGATCCCCACTTTTCTTTATGATGTCACAGAAATGTTTACCAGTAGCTATGTTCCCTTCTCTTTGTGATTTCACAACCGCTAGCATTACGGATACGTTAGTAAATTCTACTCCGATTTCAGAGCACTCTCGCCTGAGTGTGCCAGAGCGCAGAATAACTGGTGAATTTACTAACGCTCAACACCTGTTGAATATGACCGGTGTCAGTAAAAGTCGGCAAAAAAAGTGTCATTAAATTGTTGCCTGCAGCAGTTACAATCACCAACGCTCTGGATAACAATGTTAGCCAGTTAGCTTGGATGCCTGACTCTCCGCTGTGAGGTCAGAAGGCTCGGATCAATCCTACTCCTCGGCCAGAGCGTCTAGTGTGCACTCTGAATGCTCCGAGAGCGAAACGCTCTGAATTTACAAACGCCCAGAGGGCACTCTGAGCATACTCTGAAACTCCAGATTGAATTTACAAATGCCCAGAGGGCACTCTGAGCATACTCTGAAACTCCAGATTGAATTTACAAACGCCCAGAGGGCACTCTGAGCATACTCTGAAACTCCAGATTGAATTTACAAACACACCCTACATTTCTATCAGTAGTGCTCTTCTGCGATGTTACAACCTCTCTGTGTGATGTCACAAACCTTACATTCTTAACCAAAGCATGTATTTTTGTTGACATTTGCTTCATAATCTAAACATTTGCATCACGACTATATTCCTTGTGATGTCACCAACCTAGCACCATAAACCGTGAGATATACTGTATGTACCTCTCTCTGTGATGTCACAGCATGTTGTGTGGGGTATGTCTGTGCTGCTGTCTTCACAGAGAGGGATTTAATAGATGATGCATGTGTAGTGACTGGGAGGGATGAATCATAAGCCCCTCCTGTCCTGGAATCACTTATACTCCTGATTGGTTAAAACCATTGATTTTGCAGTGTTTGGACATACTGCATAACAGACGTAATACCAGCAAAAGACTGAGAGAGAGAGAGAGAGAGAGAGAGAGAGAGAGAGAGAGAGAGAGAGAGAGAGAGACACACACAGTGAGAGAGCGAGAGACACAGAGAGAGAGAGAGAGAGAGAGAGACAGAGAGAGAGAGAGAGACAGAGAGAGACAGAGAGAGATAGAGAGAGAGAGAGAGAGAGAGAGAGAGAGAGAGAGAGAGAGACACACAGTGAGAGAGAGAGACACAGAGAGAGAGAGAGAGACAGAGAGAGAGTAAGAGAGACAGAGAGAGAGACACACAGTGAGGGAGAGATAAAGACACAGAGGCACACACAGAGAGATAGAGACACACAGAGAGAGAGAATCACACACTCAGCCAACTAATCCATAGCCTCCTCCACATAAAAGACACAAGGCGTACACTCCCACCCAAACAGGATGTTAGAATTTATGTGATTCAATATTTCGTTTTTTTTGCTTCATCTTTTGATACATGCTGTGTGTGAGAGAACTCTGTGCAGTTATACACTGAGGCAGAGGATGTCACCTGATCGGTCCCCACATTGCCAAACTAAGAGCCGGGGGGGGGGGGGGGTCTAAGACTCTTTACAGCACTGCTTCAATACTTACAGAGTATATGTGTGTAAGGGGGTGTGTCTGTAGAGAGAGAGACAGAGAGGGAAACAGAAAGTGACAGACATGATGGTGTGTGTCTCTGGATACGTCTACAACAACGGTTAACAGTGTGAGTACCCAGAGAAGGTGAGCCTGGCTGGGTATACCTCTGAGCAGAGTGTACCATGACATCACCACGCTGGCTGGAGCTCGAGCACAGGACAGGTACTGGCTGGTCTTACTGTCTGTCTTTAGGTTGGTCGGTTGTCTGTCTGTACACCCGTGTACATGTTGAGGTAACACTTTATCTGCACAGTCCCATGGAGATGGTTTGTAAATGTTCAGTAGATGTTCAGTAACTGTCAACAACATTTCAACTAAGTCTCCCCTAACCCTAACCTTAACCCTTATCTTAACCATAAACCTAACCCTAACCTTAACCCTTATCTTAACCATAAACCTTACCCTAACCTTAACCCTTACCCTAACCCTTTTCTAAACCCAACCCTAACCTTAACCCTTATCTTAACCATAAACCTTACCCTAACCCTAACCTTAACCCTTATCTTAACCCTTATCTTAACCATAAACCTTACCCTAACCCTAACCTTAACCCTTATCTTAACCATAAACCTTACCCTAACCTTAACCCTTATCTTAACCATAAACCTTACCCTAACCTTAACCCTTACCCTAACCCTTTTCTAAACCTAACCGTAACCTTAGCAAGCATCTGTTTATCAACAGATAGTACTGTATAACAATCTGCAGATCATATGTATGGGACTATACAAATCAAGTGTGACCCATGTTGCTTACAGTAGACCATGGACATTGTTGAAGTGACTATCATGTGCTGTTTTGGTTCTTTATAATATTGTAGTTGGCTGCTCTGATAATGCTTATTTTTTGTATAACGTGTCAGTTTGGAGAGTCTCTGTGTTGACATAGTGTTGAAGTGGCAGGAACACACACACCCAGGAAGCTCACAGAAAAGACGGTCTATGTTCACTGTAGCTCCCCTTCCATCTCTCTGTTTGCCGTGAGATTCTGTGACCTTGTGACCTCTAGAACCCTCAAACTCTAGAACCCTAGAACCCTCAAACTCTGGAACCTCAATGCTACTTCCACTGCGTTTTTTTCTTCATTTTTTCCATCTAATCAGGGACTGACATAGCCCTGGGACACCAGGTGTGTGCAATTAATTATCAGGTAGAACAGAAAACCAGCAAGCTCTGGACATCGTAGGGTATACCTTATGTCTCTTTCAATGAAAATTCTCACTTTATCTGTAGAGGGAATGGGATGAATGGATATGGGAAGAGAGAGGGAGGTATGCTCTTCTTCAGAAAATATCAATGTTGGAGTGTTACGTAACTGTAGTGGTCCTTCCCTTAAACTGATGTAAGGGAAGGCTTGGCATACTAAAACCTAGTATTGTGTACCTTAGCAGCTTCTGTCTACTAAAACCTAGTATTGTGTACCGTAGCAGCTTCTGTCTACCAAAATCTACTATTGTGTACCTTAGCAGCTTCTGTCTACCAAAATCTACTATTGTGTACTACTACTATCTACTATTGTCTACTATTGTGTACCTTAGCAGCTTCTGTCTACCAAAATCTACTATTGTGTACTACTACTATCTACTATTGTCTACTATTGTGTACCTTAGCAGCTTCTGTCTACCAAAATCTACTATTGTGTACTACTACTATCTACTATTGTCTACTATTGTGTACCTTAGCAGCTTCTGTCTACCAAAATCTACTATTGTGTACTACTACTATCTACTATTGTCTACTATTGTGTACCTTAGCAGCTTCTGTCTACCAAAATCTACTATTGTGTACTACTACTATCTACTATTGTCTACTATTGTGTACCTTAGCAGCTTCTGTCTACCAAAATCTACTATTGTGTACTACTACTATCTACTATTGTCTACTATTGTGTACTACTACTATCTACTATTGTCTACTATTGTGTACTACTACTATCTACTATTGTCTACTATTGTGTACTACTACTATCTACTATTGTCTACTATTGTGTACTACTACTATCTACTATTGTCTACTATTGTGTACTACTACTATCTACTATTGTCTACTATTGTGTACCTTAGCAGCACTTCCCTTCCTCCTTTGTTTTTACAAGTTCATCGCTATACATGCACTACAGTTCAAAAGTTTGTGGTCACTCAGAAATGTCCTTGTTTTTGAAAGAAATGTTTTGTCCATTAAAATAACATCAAATTGATCAGAAATACAGTGTAGACATTGCTAAAGTTGTAAATTACTTTTGTAGCTGGAAACAGCAGATTTCTATGAATATCTACATAGGCGTACAGAGGCCCAATATCAGCAACCATCACTCCTGTGTTCCAATAGGCACATTGTGTTAGCTAATCCAAGTTTATCATTTTAAAAGTCTAATTCATCATTAGAAACCCTTTTGCAATTATGTTAGCACCGCTGAAAACATTTGTCCTGATTAAAGAAGCAATAAAACGGTCCTTCTTCAGACTAGTTGAGTATCTGGAGCATCAGCATTTGTGGGTTCGATTACAGGCTCAAAATGGCCAGAAACAAAGAACTTTCTTCTGAAACTCGTCAGTCTATTCGAGAAATTGCCAAGAAAATGAAGACCTCGTACAACGCTTGTGTACTACTCCCTTCATAGAATAGTGCAAACTGGCCCTAACCAGAAAGGAAGATGAGTGGGAGGCCCCGGTACACAACTGAGCAAGAGGAAAAGCACATTAGAGTGTCTAGTTTGAGAAACAGACGCCTCACAAGTCCTCAACTGGCAACTTCATTAAATAGTAACAGCGAAACACCAGTCTCAACGTCAACAGTGAAGACGTGACTCCGGGATGGTGGCCTTCGAGGCAGAGTTGCAAAGAAAAAGCCATGTCTGAGACTGGCCAATAAAAAGAAAAGATTAAGATGGGCAAAATAACACAGACACTGGACAGAGGAGTGACCAGCACAGTCACGGGATCTCAACCCTATTGAGCTGTTGTGGGAGCAGCTTGACCGTATGGTACGTAAGAAGTGGCCATCAAGCCATTCCAATTTGTGTGAGGTGCTTCAGGAAGCATGGTGTGAAATCTCTGCAGATTTCCTCAACAAATTGACAACTAGAATGCCAAAGGTCTGCAAAGCTGTAATTTCTGAGGATTCTTTGACGAAAGCAAAGTTTGAAGGACACAGTTATTATTTCAATTAAAAATCAACATCTTGACCATATTTCCTATTCATTTTGCAACTCATATCATGTATGTTTTCATGGAAAATGACCCCAAACTTTAGAACAGTAGTGTTTGTACAGTACATGCTGACATATGGTGACCAATACTTTGTAAAACATTTGGATGAAACATTATATTTTTTTTTAAAGATTCATTCTCTTTAAATGCATTTTCAATAATTACAGTAGTCTGGAAATATTCTAAGATTCCTTTGTAGGTTTATAATAATTAATCATTCTCTTACATGTCATTAAATATAAATAAATATAAAATCCCAGAATGCATCATTACAGGATGTAAGGGGTCAACCTAATCTTATGACAAAAATGAAAAAAAATAATAATACATTGACAATAATATTAGAAATGGTATCTGTATTATTTCCAGTAATAAGTGGCAGAAGCTTTTAGTAAAATATTTGTCAAAAGAATGAGACATTCGTGCTTCATGTCTCAGTTGAATTTCTTTGAATTGCTTTAAATGAAACTATATTTCCTTTCATTCAAATTAAATTCAAATCAAATCAGTTTATTTATCCCGTGCGCCGAATACAACAGGTTCACCTTAGAGTGAAATGCTTACTTACATGCCCTAACCAACAGTGCAATTTTTAAGTAAGAAATAGGTATTAGATGAACATTAGATAAGTAAAGAGGAAAAAGACAGGATAAAATAACAGAAGTGGTTAGTCGGGCTGATTGAGGTAGTATGTACATGTAGATATGGTTAAAGTGACTATGCATATTATAAACAGAGTAACAGTAGCGAGGCTATATACAGGCTGATTGAGGTAGTATGTACATGTAGATATGGTTAAAGTGACTATGCATATATGATAAATCAAATCAAATCAAATGTATTTATATAGCCCTTCGTACATCAGCTGATATCTCAAAGTGCTGTACAGAAACCCAGCCTAAAACCCCAAACAGCAAGACATGCAGGTGTGGAAGCACGGGCATGATAAACAGAGAGTAGCAGTAGTGTAAAAGAGGAGTCTGCGGGTGGTGGGTAGCGGGACACAATTTTTTTTTATTTTTTTTATTTCACCTTTATTTAACCAGGTAGGCTAGTTGAGAACACCTTTATTTAACCAGGTAGGCTAGTTGAGAACAAGTTCTCATTTGCAACTGCGACCTGGCCAAGATAAAGCATAGCAGTGTGAGCATACAACAAAGAGTTACACATGGAGTAAACAATTAACAAGTCAATAACACAGTAGAAAACAATGCAGATAATGCAGATAATGCAGACAATGCAGATAGTCCGGGTAGCCAATGTGTGTGGGGGGGGGGGGGGGGGGTCACCGGTTAGTCAGGATAATTGCTTCCTGTGGGGTGTGTATTAATTGAAATGAGTGGGATGAATTCAATTCAATTCAGAAATTCCGAATTGACCCCAACTACTCAAATCAAATCAAATCTATTTATATAGCCCTTCGTACATCAGCTGATATCTCAAAGTGCTGTATAGAAACCCAGCCTAAAACCCCAAACAGCAAGACATGCATCAGCTGATATCTCAAAGTGCTGTATAGAAACCCAGCCTAAAACCCCAAACAGCAAGACATGCAGGTGTGGAATACTCCTTTAATCTCCACACTGTCATATAGTACGTTAGTGAGGCTCAGATCAGGTATTTTACAGGTACCACATACATTATGTTCAGTATAAATATGTGGCCCATGTAGCTATCACCAAGCTTCAACCATCTGAGCCTTGGGAACCATGAGCCAAGCCCTGCTTAGCGGTTTGAAGTGACATCATGGAAATAGACAGGGTTGGTTGTTGTGGCCCTAGAAAGTCTGCCCGGCTGGTTTCTAACATGAAATATGCAAACGTCTGTAGGAGAATTTTCCATCAAGACTACTTCTCTATTTCTGTCCCTGAATTCAGATAGATAGACACGCACACATCCTCCTATCTGTGTGTCTGTAATCTGTAATCCTATAGCACCGTAGAGCACCACTGTGTCTTTCTGTCTGTAATCTGTAATCCTATAGCACCGTAGAGCATCACTGTGTCTTTCTGCTGTAATCTGTAATTTTATAGCACCGTAGAGCATCACTGTGACTTTTTGTCTGTGTATCTGTAATCCTATAGCACCGTAGAGCATCACTGTGACTTTTTGTCTGTGTATCTGTAATCTGTACTCCTATAGCACCATAGAGGATCACTGTGGCTTTCTGTTCCATCGATCTGTTGTGCGCTGCACTGTTGGGCACCCAGTTTCAACAGTAGGACTGTCTCCCACAGTATACACACTACCTGCTCAAATAACTGCTTGAGCACACTGCATAACTGTACATAGCTGTTTCTAAATGGATGCAGATGAACCTCTTTGTATGTGCACTATGGAACCGTCTGGTTTGAGTTTCTAGGTCATCCCAGGGATAGGAGTGAGGTGGATGAGACTGGATTTGTGCTGACTTGGCTCTGAGGGTTTGAGGTAAAAGCAGGATCAATAATTTACTAGAAGACCAGTTGACTTGACCTATTTACTAGGAGTCTCCAGTCCTCTTAGGGACAGATCAAAAGGTTGGGTTTGTTTTGCTTTGGGGAGGGTTGTGTGTTGTTTGTTATTGGGCATAGGGGAGGGTAGTGTGTGTTTGTTATTGGGCATAGGGGAGGGTAGTGTGTGTTTGTTATTGGGCATAGGGGAGGGTAGTGTGTGTTTGTTATTGGGTAATAGGGGAGGGTAGTGTGTGTTTGTTATTGGGCATAGGGGAGGGTAGTGTGTGTTTGTTATTGGGCATAGGGGAGGGTAGTGTGTGTTTGTTATTGGGTATAGGGGAGGGTAGTGTGTGTTTGTTATTGGGTATAGGGGAGGGTAGTGTGTGTTTGTTCTTGGGCATAGGGGAGGGTAGTGTGTGTTTGTTATTGGGGTTAGAGGAGGGTAGTGTGTGTTTGTTATTGGGGTTAGAGGAGGGTAGTGTGTGTTTGTTATTGGGGATAGAGGAGGGTAATGTGTGTTTCTTATTGGGCATAATGGAGGGTAGTGTGTGTTTGTTATTGGGGTCTGAGGAGGGTAGTGTGTGTTTGTTATTGGGGTTAGAGGAGGGTAGTGTGTGTTTGTTATTGGGGATAGAGGAGGGTAGTGTGTGTTTCTTATTGGGCATAATGGAGGGTAGTGTGTGTTTGTTATTGGGGTCTGAGGAGGGTAGTGTGTGTTTGTTATTGGGGTTAGAGGAGGGTAGTGTGTGTTTGTTATTGGGGATAGAGGAGGGTAGTGTGTGTTTGTTATTGGGCATAATGGAGGGTAGTGTGTGTTTGTTATTGGGGTCTGAGGAGGGTAGTGTGTGTTTCTTATTGGGCATAATGGAGGGTAGTGTGTGTTTGTTATTGGGGTTAGAGGAGGGGGGGCCGTGTCGGTGGCATTGTATTGTGCTCAAAGTGAGCAAACATTGGGTTCCATGACGTTAGAGGAGGGTAGTGTGTGTTTGTTATTGGGCATAGTGGAGGGTAGTGTGTTTTTTCCCTTGTGGGGCCCCAGTTTTGAGGATCAGCGGGGTGGAGATGTTGTTTCCTACCCTCACCACCTGGGGGCGGCACGTCAGGAAGTCCAGGACCCAGTTGCACAGGGCGGGGTCGAGACCCAGGGTCTCAAGCTTAATGACGAGTTTGGAGGGTACTATGGTGTTGAATGCTGAGCTGTAGTCGATTAACAGCATTCTTACATAGGTATTCCTCTTGTCCAGATGGGATAGGGCAGTGTGCAGTGTGATTGCGATTGCGTCGTCTGTGGATCTGTTGGGGCGGTAAGAAAATTGGAGTGGGTCTAGGGTATCAGATAGGGTGGAGGTGATATGATCCTTGACTAGTCTCTCAAAGCACTTCGTGATGATAGTCGTTTAGCTCAGTTACCTTAGCTTTCTTGGGAACAGGAACACTGGTGGCCCTCTTGAAGCATGTGGGAACAGCAGACTGGGATAAGGATTGATTGAATATGTCCATAAACACACCAGCCAGCCGGTCTGCACATGCTCTGAGGACGCAGCCGGGGATGCCGTCTGGGCCGGCAGCCTTGCGAGGGTTAACACGTTTAAATGTTTTACTCACGTTGGCTGTGTTGAAGGAGTGTCCGCAGGTTTTGGTAGGGGGCCGTGTCGGTGGCACTGTATTGTCCTCAAAGTGAGCAAACATTGGGGTCCGCGACGGGGCTGGTTTTCTTTTTGTAGTCCGTGATTGACTGTAGACCCTGCCATATACCTCTCGTGTCTGAGCCGTTGAATTGTGACTCTTCTTTGTCTCTATACTGATGCTTAGCTTGTTTCATTGCCTTGCTGAGGGAATAACTACACTGTTTGTATTCCGTCATGTTTCCGGTCGCCTTGCCATGATTAAAAGCAGTGGTTTGCGCTTTCAGTTTTGCGCGAATGCTGCCATCAAACCACGGTTTCTGGTTGGGGAAGGTTTTAATTGTCACCGTGGGTACAACATCACCGATGCACTTGCTAATCAATTCGCTCACAGAATCAGTACATTCATGAATGTTGTTGTCACCTCCCATATTACCAAGGCCCTTCTCCCCCAATTGTTCAGATTGGCCGGGCGTCCAGCTCTAGGAAGAGTCTTGGTGGTTCCAAACTTCTTCCATTTAAGAATGATGGAGGCCACTGTGTTCTTGGGGACCTTCAATGCTGCAGACAGTTTTTGAACCCTTCCCCAGATCTGTGCCTCGACACAATCCTGTCTCGGAGCTCTACGGACAATTCCTTTGACCTCATGGCTTGGTTTTTGCTCTGACATGTACTGTCAATTGTGGAACCTTATATAGACAGGTGTGTGCCTTTCTAAATCATGTCCAATCAATTGAATTTACCACAGATGGACTCCAAGTTGTAGAAACATCTCAAGGATGATCAATGGAAATGTGAAAAGGACTCATAGCAAAGGGCCTGAATTCTTATGTAAATAAGGTATTTAAACAAATATATATATATTTGCAAAAATGTCTAAACCTGTTTTTTATTTAATACATATTTAATACAAGGCTGTAACGTAACAAAATGACGAAAAAGACAAGGGGTCTGAATACTTTCCGAAGGCACAGTATGTGAGAATGCTGTTCATTGACTACAACTCAGCGTTCAACACCATAGTGCTGATAAGGCTCATCACTAAGCTCAGGACCCTGGGACTAAACACCTCCCTCTGCAACTGGATCCTGGACTTCCTGACGGGCCGCCCCTAGGTGGTAAGGGTAGGTAACAACACATCCGCCACGCTGATCCTCAACGCGGGCGCCACTCAGGGGTGCATGCTTAGTCCCCTCCTCTACTCCCTGTTCACCCTCGACTACGTGGCCAAGCACAACTCCAACACCATCATTAAGTTTATTAACGACACAACAGTGGTATATCTGATCACCCACAACGATGAGACTATAGAGCCTATAGAGAGGAGGTCAGAGTCCTGCCACCCCTTATCTTACCAGACGCCGCTGTTCTATCCTGCCTGACAGCCGGTACAGCGTATAACCAGTATGTTGATAGTGTCGTCGTTCAGCCACGACTCTGTGAAGCATAAGATATTACAGTTTTGAATGTCCTGTTGGTAGTTTAATCTTGCGAGCAGGTCATCGATTTTATTCTCCAAAGATTGCACGTTTGCTAGCAGAATGGAAGGAAGTGGGGGTTTATTCAATCGCCTACGAATTCTCACTAGGCAGCCTGCCCTTTGGCCCCTTTTTCTCCGCCTCACGGGGATCTGGGCCTGTTGCCGAGATAGCAGTATATCGGGCTCGTCAGGCTCGTGAAAGGAAAAAAAGGATTCTGCCAGTCTGTGGTGAGTAATCACAGTCCTGATGAAGTTATTTTTGGTCAGAAGAGACGGTAACGGCAACATTATGTACTAAATAAATACGTTTAAAAAACCGCAAATTAACGAACAAAAAACACAATTGGTTGGGGACACGTAAAACGTCTGTCTTCTTCTCTGGAAGGCCGAACACACCCCAATTCACGTTGACGGGGCTGTAGTGGAGCGCTCCTAAACAGCTTCTAGCCATAAGACTGCTGAACGTGGCTAATCATGTTTATCATCTATTGTTATCATTGACACTCATTGACACTCATTGACTTGGTACTGGTACCCCCTGTATATAGCCATGCTGTTGTTATTTTGGTGTGTTACTTTTTAAATCATTTCTTAACTCTTATTTTCTTAAAACTGCATTGTTGGTTAATTAAGGGCTTGTAAGTAAGCATTTCACAGTAAGGTCTACACCTGTAGTCTAGCGCATGTGACAAATCAAATTTTCATTTTCATTTTGATCTGTTACAAAACACCAAACAGTTTCATGGCATTCTGAGATTTTCAAGCCAAGCCTTCTGTACTGGCTAAGCCTACAAGGTAGGGAGAAATGCATTCTCTGTTTGTCCAGATTTACATAGCCTATTTATTGTGGTGTTGAAAACACGAACCATGATATTGAACTGCCGAAAAAGGTATGCTTTGTTTATTGGTTGTGTGGTGCATTGGCATAGAAACCAGTTGGTGGACAATGTGTTCAATATATTTTATATAATTATAAATATGGCATCAAATTGTTGAAAATCTGATTTCCCCCTAGCTGATCATTGTCTGCAGCCAGCTCTGATGATCGTAGTGTAATGAAACAGGCAGGGAGAGTTAGCTGTCGGTGGTGGTCAGCGAAACCTCAACCTTCTGGCCCATAGCCCTGCATAGCATCAACTGTGCCTCAAAAACAAGCTGGATCCACATTTATATCCACGTTTATAAACACAGGTTCGCTACAGTTATTGTTATCTGTGGTCGTAAACATTATTTAGAATTAATTCTATGAGGGGGGAGGGTGTTCCATTTATTTTACTGTAAAAGGGAAGGGTCATGTGAAAATATTATTGATGGAGGGTGGTGCATATTTTTGGTATGACACCTTGAGTTAGAACAGCCCCTCCCCCAAGTACATTTCGATCTGTCCCTTACTGTGTAGAATTGGACCAGTCTCCCAAACTGGAGCAAGAAAAATAAGTACACGCAGATTGCAACTATATAATATATAATAAATCATATACAAAGAGTATTATGCTACCAAAACTCTTTAATATTACAAATGAACAACAGAAATATTAGCCAACAGCTATGCATTTTCTGAGGAACTGTACAAGTACAGTATTTTCTATAGGAAATTACTACATGCAGGTACTAAAGAACAATGGTGTTGACAGAATGCTGTTCCTGCTTTTAGAACACTTCCAGTTATGGGTCAAATATGCTGAGTAAAGAATGAGAGATTTGGGGCTGTGTGTCACAGTGTCTCTGACCTAGTTTTGTTCCAGTGTACCAGAGTGCGTGAGAAGAGTTGAGCAGTTTGAAATCCCACTCGTTGCTCATGAAGTGGTGCTTGTCCACTACTCTCGGTTCGCTCCACGTCCTTTCCAACAGCTCTGCTAAAAACCGCTCTGTGCTCACAGGAAGAAAAACTGCCACTGCAAATTGATTTAATTTGATTGATTTGATTGATTTGATTGTATGATTTGATTTGATTTGATTGATTGCTTTGATTGATTTGATTGATTTGATTGATTTGGTTGATTTGATTGATTTGGTTGATTTGATTTGATTTGATTTGATTTTACACCTGTGTGTTTTATCTGTTTCTTAATGAAAATATTTAGTGAACTCCATGACAATAGCTAAATCAAGGGGCCATAGCAGCACACAAGCACACTACAAATGCATGCTGGGCTGGGCATGCCCTGAGCTCGTGAAGTGAGCACTACTTTGAGTGCTTCTGGAGCGAAATTGTAGCCTTTGGGAATCTCGCTCAGTTCTCCAGTCAAATTGGGCAAGCTCCGCTTACATACTCTGCTGTGTACCAGCAAAGATCCAAGACCTTGCCATTCCCTCCCTGCTGTCCTGGGCCTCTCCCTGCTGACCTGGGCCTCTCACAGCAGCCTGGGCCCACAGTGTTTTGTCACCCGATCTCCACTTTCACTACCTGGGGTTACCCTGCTTCCAGCTGCTGGGGATCGGGCCCATAATCTGATTATTCTAATCCCCATGATGGGAGTTCATGGAGGGATAGAGCTGGGTACACTCTGGATGATGTTGGGTCATAGGGCCATCCCTGACTACAAAAAATATTGGTTGACCAGGAATCGTCTGTTCTTTAACAATTGATCAGTCTACATTTTAAAAGTGTATTTTTCCATATATAGACACACCCTGTTTGAATAAAATCAACTATCTGTTGGCTACTGAACTTGTCTGATGCTTTAAGCACTGCAATTAAAAATTAAGAAACACAAATTACTAAAGAGGGAGCCAGAGATCAATAAGGCCCGTTGTGGAATCGAACCCAGGGCTGTAGTGGCGCCTCAGCACTGCGTTGCAGAACTTTTGTCTGCTGCGCCACCCAGCACTTGTGGCACAATAATAATAATATATTGAATGCTTAAATTACTGTGTCTCATGCCACACATGTATTAAAGAATGTTTTGCTACTGCTCGACTAAAAACATCTCAGTCGACCAACAGCCTATCGACCAAACAATCGACTAGTCGACTAAATGGGTTCAACCCTAGTGGGTCAGGACCCAAGTATGTGTGGTGACCGTTCCTTACTAGGATGTTTTGTAGCATTCTGGGTTTCAGATTATTGTTCATTCACTATTATGCACTTCTTTATACTTGCCAGACTATGTTCCTTACTAATTTCCTGTTTTTGTGTGAGAGAGTATTTATACTTCTTTTCTACCTTTGTGATGGTTCTTCCATTCAATTCTATTCTCTTCCCCAAAGAACAGGACTGTGTTAACCCCTCATGTCCTGTGATTCTGACTGTGTTGTGTTCTCCTCCTGTTCCTGCTCCTCCTCCTGCTCCTGCTCCTCCTGCTCCTCCTCCTGCTCCTCCAGATGAGATCATGCAGCAGGAGAACAGCCCCCTCTGTGCCATCGACATCACCCCTGACCTTAGGAAGAAGTTTGCCTTTCTGTTAGGTAATATTTCCTGTCTGTCTGTCTGCCTGCCTGCCTGTCATAATACAGATGTCTGCCTGTCTGTCTGTCTGTCTGTCTGTCTGTCTGTCTGTCTGTCTGTCTGTCTGTCTGTCTGTCTGTCTGTCTGTCTGTCTGCCTGCCTGTCATAATACAGATGTCTGCCTGCCTGCCTGCCTGCCTGTCTGTCTGTCTGTCTGTCTGTCGGTCTGCCTGCCTGCCTGCCTGTCATAATACAGATGTCTGCCTGCCTGCCTGTCTGTCTGCCTGTCTGTCTGCCTGCCTGTCATAATACAGATGTCTGCCTGCCTGTCTGTCTGTCTGTCTGTCTGCCTGCCTGCCTGTCATAATACAGATGTCTGTCTGTCTGTCTGTCATAATACAGATGTCTGCCTGCCTGCCTGCCTGCCTGTCTGTCTGTCTGTCTGTCTGTCTGTCTGTCTGTCTGTCTGTCTGTCTGTCTGTCTGTCTGTCTGTCTGTCTGTCTGTCTGTCTGTCTGTCTGTCATAATACAGATGTCTGTCTGTCTGTCATAATACAGATGTCTGTCTGTCTGTCATAATACAGATGTCTGTCTGTCTGTCTGTCATAATACAGATGTCTGTCTGTCTGTCTGTCTGTCATAATACAGATAAGACAGGTGAATACTGTTCTTCTTCCTGATATAGTTCAGATGAACTGTCTGCTTCAGACCAGCTCTAACAGCCTCATGTCAGAATCAGACGGTCATCCATGTTTCAAATGTCAAATTTCCAAACGTCAAATTTAAAAGTGTTTAAGGTTAAGTTTAGGCATTAACTCTGAATGGTTAAGGTTAGTGATAGGCTTCATTTTTAAAAATCAAATCAACTTTCTATTGCTGTAATTGAACTTGAAACCATCCACCACAGACCAGCAAAACTGAAACCAACTTGAACGTAACAGCAATCACTAATGCCCCTAGTGGCCGGTTTCCACATCATCTCCCAACAATCTCAGACGTGGATGGACGTCAAATTTATTTATTTTATTTAACTAGGCAAGTCAGTTAAGAACAAATTCTTATTTACAATGACGGCCTAGGAACAGTGGGTTAACTGCCTTGTTCAGGGGCAGAACAACAGATTTTACATTGTCAGCTCAGGGATTTGCTCTAGCAACCTTTTGGTTACTGGCTCAACACTCTAACTACTAGGCTACCTGCCACCCCAAATACTGGCTTGTATCACAGGTGACCTGGATCTTACTTCACCCCTCAGGATTTGTCAAGTCATTCAGGATTTGTCATTCAAATCTCTCCTCTCCTGTTTTTCTACTCATCACAGTTAGTTCAGCGTAAATCCAGTCCAATCCAGCTACAGTACCCTGGAGCTCTGTTAGAATACCCATACTAACATACTGTATACTACATACTTAATGAGTATATACTACATAATATATACCATTAGTTCATTTTAGTGTACTATAAACAAACTTTATCATTGCAGTTGAGCGTACTAGCACTTCGCTTGTCTACCAGAAGTTGATGCTATTGCTATGCAACATCTTGCTAGCTTGTTAGCAAAACAAATGACAGGCTAGACATTTTTATGATTTCGGGTGTGTTCGTAAATCCAATCTGGACTGCCAGAGTGCAAAAATCCAGAGCGTTGTGAGATTGTCCATTTGTAAATTCAGAGAGTTGTCTGATTGTCCGTTTGTAAATTCAGAGCCTTTCACTCTGGTAGCGTTCACTATACTCTCTGGCCGAGGAGTAGGGTTGATCCGAGCTTTCTGACCTCACACCAGCAATCAAGCAGTCAAGCTAACTGGCTAGCTTGCTAGCTACTTCCAGAAACAAATGAGAGAACACATCACTCTGACCATTTTACTCTCCCTAGCAGAGTTGGTTAGGCTGTTTTCATGTTATCCAGAGCATTGGTGACTGTAACTGTGCTCCTGGCAACAATTTAACTACGCTTGTTTTTGCTGACGTTTACTGACACCGGCCATATTCAATGGGCGTTCGTAAACCAATCAGTTATTTTGCGCTCTGGCACACTCAGACCAGAGTGCTCTGAAATCGGACTAGATAGCCAGAATTAACAATGTCCATTGAGAACTCACAACAACTATACCACGGGGCAACAGGGTAGCCTAGTGGTTAAAGCGTGTGACTAGAAACCGGAAGGTTGCGAGTTCAAACCCCTGACCTGACAAAGTACAAATCTGTCGTTCTGCCCCTGAACAGGCAGTTAACCCACTATTCCTAGGCTGTCATTGAAAATAAGTATTTGTTCTTAATTGAAATAAAATAAAATAATAGCTTGAATAATCAATTCAATCAAGGTTGGTTAGTTAGATAGCATTTAGTTAATATACTGCCTGGCAAGTTCAATGTATTATTAGCCAACTGACGTTAGGACGGTAACTGGCTAACATACCGGTACATACTGTAATGCTATGCGGTTCGTAAGGATATCGTAGCTAACAAATTGTCAGCAAACATAACGTGTAACGTAACTTATTTGAAAACTCATTACTTTATCAACATTTTCTTAACTTTTGTCATTATTAATTAAAGCAATGAATTTGGATCCACTCTTGCCAGACTTCTGCTGCATATTTCCCGCCGTTTTCTTCAAATTTCAAAACGTTAAGCCACGCCCATTTTCGGGAAAAATTATTCAATTATGGGCCCTAAAAGCATGGAAATGGTGTCCACTGCATGTATCCGGGGAACTTTTGGCATACTAACTATATCCATACTATGACCAATAAGCATACTACATACTCAATTTAAGTCACAAATAGTACAGTTAGTGCTGTTAGTAGGAGTATTCGTATACAGGTTAGGACTCCTTCTCTTGACACGACTGTGTGTTTGTTTCATGTGTGTATTTACATATGTGTATATCAGTTTCTGTTGTGTGTGAACCAATATGAAGTTTCTGTTTTTCCAGTTGTTTTGTCAATTCAACGTGTCTCTGTACAGCATGTCAACTGGTTTAAAGCCATACAGAAGGGCTTGTGAGCAGACTTCAAGTGCCTCTAAATCCCTTCACCACTGCATTCACCTCATTGCATAGAAGACCCGCTCCCCTTTGACACACACACACACACACACACACACAGTTTGCCCCGTCTCTGTCCCCCTCTATGCACTGCATAAGGTCACCTTGGGGACTGTGGCAGTCTTTATTGGATGTTCTGCCTGTCGGCGTCCATTTTGCAGAGCGCCTTGCCTCTACTCAGATGCAGCAGAATCAAAACAGGCAGAGTGAAACGATGAGCGAGCAGTTGCTGTTGCTAGGGTGATAATAGGAGAGGGGAAAGCAGACAGATTGATATTCTGATCACATGGGCTAATAGAGCAGCTGCTCCCGCCAAGGACCGTGTGTGTGTGTGTGTGTGTGTGTGTGTGTGTGATTGCCCTATAAGTGTACTGTATGCCTGTGTGTGTGTTTGTAAACTCTCTCTCACTCTCTCTCTCTATTATTTTTCTCTTCTCTCTTCTCTCTTTCTCTCCCTCTTTCTCTCTCTTTCTCTCCCTCTTTCTCTCTCTCTTTCTCTCTCTCTTTCTCTTTCTCTCTCTTTCTCTCCCTCTTTCTCTCTCTCTTTCTCTCTCTCTCTCTTTCTCTCTCTTTCTCTCTCTCTCTCTCTCTCTCCCTCTTTCTCTCTCCTCTTTCTCTCTCTCTTCTCTTCTCTCTCTCTCTTTCTCTCTCTTCTTCTCTCTCTCTCTTTCTCTCCCTCTTTCTCTCTCTCTTTCTCTCTCTCTCTCTTTCTCTCTCTTTCGCTCTGCCCCCCTTCTCTATTTTGTTTCTCAACTCGACAGTCAGACTGGTTTGTCAGTCCTACTGGCGCCCTCATGTGGTAATCCTTATCTAAATTGTGTCAGCAAATCACCAGAAGAAGTGTGACTGACATGCTGACCAGACCGGACACGTCGCGCGTGCGAGCGTTGCAAAATAAATGTAGAAATCCATGTTAATCAATTATTGCACCCACACTGCTCGCGCGCGCCAACGAGTCTGCGATGCCAAGGGCTAAAATAGAAGTCATTCCTATTTCTGACGCAGATCGCGCTGCAAGTCCTGCCTCTCTCATCTCCTCATTGGTTTATAGAAGCAGGTACCCATGTGCCATCTCCTCATTGGTTATACCCACGTGGGTGATTGAAATACGAACTGTTGCCGGTTGTCGTGGTAATACTATGAAAGTGTAGATGCCAATCACCATATAAGTTCAAAGATGAAGCCTGGAAGGAGGAGAGATGACTAGAAACGATTCAGTTGACCGTTTTATGTGTGGATTAATTGTCGGAGTAGAGGACCTTGTGCATTTCACGTAAAATAACAACTCAATGTTTATATCCCAGGACAAATTAGCTAGCAACAGCAAGCTAGCTAAATAGAACAAATTAGCTAGCAAGTGCAAGCTAACTAGCTAAATTGCCATACATGTTTAATTCTTTTCGACCTGTCCCCAAATGAATGTCATTATTGTCATTGAGTTTGTTTTGATATTTTAACCTGCCTATCGTGATGGCTGTTGGTGTAATGGGACAAAATAAATGTATGCACAATGTCGCACGATGGTGCACGTGTGCAGTCTGTTTGGGTTCCGTTATGAGCCTTCTCTGTTCTAGTGAACTCTCTGTTCTAGTGAACTCTCTGTTCTAGTGAACTCTCTGTTCTAGTGTACTCTCTGTTCTAGTGTACTCTCTGTTCTAGTGAACTCTCTGTTCTGAAGTCTTCTGTGTTTCTTTCCCAGGGGGCCGGGGGCAGAACGGCAGCCCCATCATCGTGTTCCCAGAGTTCTCTGCTTTCGGAGAGATTCAGGAGAGGGAGTTCCACAACGTGCTCACTTACTTGACCAACGTCCCCAGGTGAGATTCAACATACTGTACACACACACACACTCACACACACACACACACACACACACACACACACACCTTGATGTCCTACCCCTTTTGCTTCTTCGCAGACACTTTCTGTCTCCGAGCTACCTGCATGTATTATTCCCATGGTAACCAGTCAGATCAGAGGGAAGGAACGGAGGAGATACAGAAGGCTTTTGAACATGTTAACATTGTAAACTTCCTTGTTCACCAGCCGCATTGTTCCTACTGTAGGTTCACTGGTTATCAACTCAGCCAATGGTATGGACTATATTTTCAGTGTCAGTGCTATCCGGGATCCTTGGGACAATCATGCCCTAAACCTAACCTTAACCCCTACCCTAAACATAACCCTTGCCTAACCCTAAACCTAACCTTTACCGTAACCATTTTGGATATCTACTTCAATGGGGGTAGGGATGTACCAAGGATCCCTGATAGCATAAACCATATTTTCAGTGTGAAACAGTGCTCCCAAGTGGCGTAGAGGTCTAAGACACTACATCTCAGTGCACTACAGTCCCTGGGTTGAATCCAGGCTATATCACATCTGGCCGTGATTGGGAGTCCCATAGGGCGGCGCACAATTAGCTCAGCGTCTTCCGGGGTAGGCTGTCATTGTAAATAAGAAGTTGTTCTTGACTGACTTGCCTGGATAAATAAATGTACAATATAAAAAAATGTGTGGAACTGGCCAGCAGGTGGCACTAGAGGCTCATATACACCACAGGCTGTTACATGAGGCTCGAGGTAGAAGAGTGGGAAAGTGTTAGGGGAAACCTCTGGTTATAAACTGTCATTTAAGGCTTGGTTTTGGCCTTACTATTATTATTATTATTATTTATTTTTTCAACTTTATTTAACCAGGTAGGCTAGTTGAGAACAAGTTCTCATTTGCACCTGCGACCTGGCCAAGATAAAGCATAGCAGTGTGAACAGACAACACAGAGTTACACATGAAGTAAACAATTAACAAGTCAATAACACAGTAGAAAAAAAGGGGAGTCTATATACATTGTATGCAAAAGGCATGAGGAGGTAGGCGAATGATTACAATTTTGCAGATTAACACTGGAGTGATAAATGATCAGATGGTCATGTACAGGTAGAGATATTGGTGTGCAAAAGAGCAGAAAAGTAAATAACTAAAAACAGTATGGGGATGAGGTAGGTAAAAATGGGTGGGCTATTTACCGATAGACTATGTACAGCTGCAGCGATCGGTTAGCTGCTCAGATAGCAGATGTTTGAAGTTGGTGAGGGAGATAAAAGTCTCCAACTTCAGCGATTTTTGCAATTCGTTCCAGTCACAGGCAGCAGAGAACTGGAAGGAAAGGCGGCCAAATGAGGTGTTGGCTTTAGGGATGATCAGTGAGATACACCTGCTGGAGCGCGTGCTACGGATGGGTGTTGCCATCGTGACCAGTGAACTGAGATAAGGCGGAGCTTTACCTAGCATGGGCTTGTAGATGACCTGGCGACGAATATGTAGCGAGGGCCAGCCGACTAGAGCATACAAGTCGCAGTGGTGGGTGGTATAAGGTGCTTTAGTGGCAAAACGGATGGCACTGTGATAAACTGCATCCAGTTTGCTGAGTAGAGTGTTGGAAGCAATTTTGTAGATGACATCGCCGAAGTCGAGGATCGGTAGGATAGTCAGTTTTACTAGGGTAAGTTTGGCGGCGTGAGGGAAGGAGGCTTTGTTGCGGAATAGAAAACCGACTCTTGATTTGATTTTCGATTGGAGATTTTATTTTTATTTATTTTACCTTTATTTAACCAGGTAGGCAAGTTGAGAACAAGTTCTCATTTACAATTGCGACCTGGCCAAGATAAAGCAAAGCAGTTCGACAGATACAACGACACAGAGTTACACATGGAGTAAAACAAACATACAGTCAATAATACAGTAGAAACAAGTCTATATACAATGTGAGCAAATGAGGTGAGAAGGGAGGTAAAGGCAAAAAAGGCCATGGTGGCAAAGTAAATACAATATAGCAAGTAAAATACTGGAATGGTAGTTTTGCAATGGAAGAATGTGCAAAGTAGAAATAAAAATAATGGGGTGCAAAGGAGCAAAATAAATAAATAAATACAAATGAAATACAGTTGGGAAAGAGGTAGTTGTTTGGGCTAAATTATAGGTGGGCTATGTACAGGTGCAGTAATCTGTGAGCTGCTCTGACAGTTGGAGCTTAAAGCTAGTGAGGGAGATAAGTGTTTCCAGTTTCAGAGATTTTTGTAGTTCGTTCCAGTCATTGGCAGCAGAGAACTGGAAGGAGAGGCGGCCAAAGAAAGAATTGGTTTTGGGGGTGACTAGAGAGATATACCTGCTGGAGCGTGTGCTACAGGTGGGAGATGCTATGGTGACCAGCGAGCTGAGATAAGGGGGGACTTTACCTAGCAGGGTCTTGTAGATGACATAGAGCCAGTGGGTTTGGCGACGAGTATGAAGCGAGGGCCAGCCAACGAGAGCGTACAGGTCGCAATGGTGGGTAGTATATGGGGCTTTGGTGACAAAACGGATTGGACTGTGGTAGACTGCATCCAATTTGTTGAGTAGGGTATTGGAGGCTATTTTGTAAATGACATCGCCAAAGTCGAGGATTGGTAGGATGGTCAGTTTTACAAGGGTCTGTTTGGCAACATGAGTGAAGGATGCTTTGTTGCGAAATAGGAAGCCAATTCTAGATTTAACTTTGGATTGGAGATGTTTGATATGGGTCTGGAAGGAGAGTTTACAGTCTAACCAGTCACCTAAGTATTTGTAGTTGTCCACGTATTCTAAGTCAGAGCCGTCCAGAGTAGTGATGTTGGACAGGCGGGTAGGTGCAGGTAGCGATCGGTTGAAGAGCATGCATTTAGTTTTACTTGTATTTAAGAGCAATTGGAGGCCATGGAAGGAGAGTTGTATGGCATTGAAGCTTGCCTGGAGGGTTGTTAACACAGTGTCCAAAGAAGGGCCGGAAGTATACAGAATGGTGTGGTCTACGTAGAGGTGGATCAGAGACTCACCAGCAGCAAGAGCGACCTCATTGATGTATACAGAGAAGAGAGTCGGTCCAAGAATTGAACCCTGTGGCACCCCCATAGAGACTGCCAGAGGTCCGGACAGCAGACCCTCCGATTTGACACACTGAACTCTATCAGAGAAGTAGTTGGTGAACCAGGCGAGGCAATCATTTGAGAAACCAAGGCTGTCGAGTCTGCCGATGAGGATGTGGTGATTGACAGAGTCGAAAGCCTATGCTTTCATGATTAACGACTCATTGTGTAATCATAAAGGCTTGGTCAAGTAGCTGCGGGGGGGGCGGAGCTGTTGGCCGAGGTTGGAGTAGCCAGGCGGAAGGCATTGCCAGCCGTTGAGAAATGCTTGTTGAAGTTTTCGATAATCATGGGTTTATCGGTGGTGACCGTGTTACCTAGCCTCAGTGCAGTGGGCAGCTGGGAGGAGGTGCTCTTGTTCTCCATGGACTTCACAGTGTCCCCAAACTTTTTGGAGTTGGAGCTACAGGATGCAAACTTCTGCCTGAAGAAGCTGGCCTTAGCTTTCCTGACTGACTGCGTGTATTGGTTCCTGACTTCCCTGAACAGTTGCATATCACGGGGACTATTCGATGCTATTGCAGTCCGCCACAGGATGTTTTTGTGCTGGTCGAGGGCAGTCAGGTTTGGAGTGAACCAAGGGCTATATCTGTTCTTAGTTCTGCATTTTTTGAACGGAGCATGCTTATCTAAAATGGTGAGGAAGTTACTTTTAAAGAATGACCAGGCATCCTCAACTGACGGGATGAGGTCAATGTCCTTCCAGGATACCCGGGCCAGGTCGATTAGAAAGGCCTGCTCACAGAAGTGTTTTAGGGAGCGTTTGACAGTGATGAGGGGTGGTCGTTTGACTGCGGCTCCGTAGCGGATACAGGCAATGAGGCATCCTCCCCCTTTAGCAGTTCTATCTTGACGGAAAATGTTATAGTTGGGTATGGAAATCTCAGAATTTTTGGTGGCCTTCCTGAGCCAGGATTCAGACACGGCAAGGACATCAGGGTTAGCAGATTGTGCTAAAGCAGTGAGTAAAACAAACTTAGGGAGGAGGCTTCTGATGTTGACATGCATGAAACCAAGGCTTTTTCGATCACAGAAGTCAACAAATGAGGGTGCCTGGGGACATGCAGGGCCTGGGTTTACCTCCACATCACCCGCGGAACAGAGGAGGAGTAGAATGATTTGCGGCTAAAGGCTATCAAAACTGGTCGCCTAGAGCGTTGGGGACAGAGAATAAAAGGAGCAGATTTCTGGGCATGGTAGAATATATTCAGGGCATAATGCGCAGACAGGGGTATGGTGGGGTATGGTACAGCGGAGTTAAGCCCAGGCACTGGGTGATGATGAGAGAGGTTGTATCACTGGACATGCTGGTTGTAATGGGTGAGGTCACCGCATGTGTGGGAGGTGGGACAAAGGAGGTATCAGGGGTATGAAGAGTGGAACTAGGGGCTCCATTGTAAACTAAAACAATGATAACTAACCTGAACAACAGTATACAAGGCATATTGACATTTGAGAGAGACATACAGCGAGGCATACAGTAATCACAGGTGTTGAATTGGGAGAGCTAGCTAAAACAGTAGCTAAAACAGTAGGTGAGACAACTACAGCTAATCAGCTAGCACAACAACAGCAGGTAAAATGGTGTTGACTAGGCAGGGAGGGTCGGATTATTGGCATTGTGCCAGTGAGAATGTTAGGTAAATAGATATGTCTGTGCTGAGGGTTGGGGAGGGGTATTGGTGAGTAGTATACTACTCGTCAGTGTCCAGTTTCTTGACAACAAGGTGTAAAAGGTAGTTGTGAAATTATTAGATTACTTGTTAGATATTACTGCATGGTCGGAACCAGAAGCACAAGCATTTCGTTACACTGGCATTAACATCTGCTACCCATGTGTATGTGACCAATAAAATGTGATTTGATTTGAGGTTGACAAAATTCGAGCAAGAGTTGCCTTCCAGAAGGTGTAACATTCTCTGTTTCACGGAAACATGGCTCTCTCGGGATATGTTGTCGGAATCGGTTCAGCGACCGGGCTTCTCCATGCATCACGCCGACAGAGATAAACACCTCTCTGGGAAGAGGAAGGATGGGGGTGTATGCTTCATGATTAATGACTCATTGTGTAATCATAAAAACATACAGGAACTCAAATCCTTCTGCTCACCCGACCTAGAATTCCTTACAATCAAATGCTGGCCATTTTACCTACAAAAGAAGAATACTCGTCAGTTATAGTCACAGCTGTGTACATTTCCTCTCAGGCAGACACCAAGACGGCCCTCAAGGAACTTTCCTGGACTCTAAGTAAACTGGAAACCATATATCCTGAGGCTGCATTTATTGTAGCTGGGATTTTTAACAAAGCAAATTTGAGAACAAGGCTACGCTAATTCTATCAGCATATTGATTGCACTGCGCGCGGGGGTAATACACTCGATCACTGCTACTCTAACTTCTGCGATGCATACAAAGCCCTCCCCTGCCCTCCCTTCGGCAAATCCGACCACGACGCTATCTTGCTCCTACCGTCTTATAGGCAGAAACTCAAACAGGATGTACCAGTGACGAGAACCATTCAACGCTGATCTGACCAATCAGAAGCCACGCTTCAAGATTGTTTTGATCACGCGGACTGGAATATGTTCCGGTCAGCCTCAGAGAACAACATCAACCTATACGCTGACTCGGGGAGTGAGTTTATAAAGAAGTGCATTGGAGATGTTGTACCCACTGTGACTATTATAACCTGCCATAACCAGAAACCGTGGACGGATGGTGGCATTCCCAAAAACTGAAAGAGCGAACGCATTTAACCATGGAAAGAGGTCGGGGAACATGGCTGATTATAAACAGTGTAGTTATTCCTTCCACAAGGCAATCAAACAAGCTAAATGCCGGTACAGAGACAAGGTGGAGTCGCAATTCAAAGGCTCAAGAAAGAAAACCAGCCATGTCACGGACACCAAAGTCTTGCTTCCAGACAAACTAAACACCTTCATTGCCCATCTTTGAGGATAATACAGAGCCACAGGCCCGCTAACAAGGACTGTGCCCCGCACCCCCCCTCCTTCTCCGTTGCCGACGTGAGTAAAACATTTAAACATGTTAATCCTCGCAGGGCTGCTGGCCCAGACGGCATCCCTCAGAGTATGCACAGACCAGCTGGCTGCTGTATTTACGGACATATTCAATAGCTCCCTATCCCAGTCTGTTGTCCCCACATGCTTCAAGATGGCCACCACTGTTCCTGTACCCAAGAAGGCAAAGACAACTGAACTAAATGACTATCTTCCCCTAGCACTCACTTCTGTCATCATGAAATGCTATGAGAGACTAGTCAGGGATCATATCACCTCCACCTTATCGGCCACCCTAGACCCACTTCAGTTTGCATACCACCCCAAAAGGTCCACAGACGACGCAATCACCATCACACTGCACACTGCCCTATCCCATCTTGACAAGAGGAATACCTATGTAAGAATGCTGTTCATTGACTACAGCTCAGCATTCAAAACCATGGTACCCTCCAAACGTATCTTCAATCTGGAGGCCCTGGGTCTCATCCCCACCATGTGCAACTGGTTCCTGGACATTCTGATGGTGTTGAAGGTAGGAAACAGCATCTCCACTTTGCTGTCCCTCAACACTGGGGTGCGTGCTCAGCCAACTCGTGTACTCCTTGTTCACCCACGACTGCATGGCCATGTACGTCTCCAACTCAGTCATCAAGTTTTCGGACGACACAACACTAGTGGGCTTGATTACCAACAATGACGAGACAACCTACAGGGAGGAGGTGAGGACACTCAGAGCGTGGTGTCAGGAAAATAACCTCTCACTCAACGTCAACAAAACAAAGGAGATGATCGTGGACTTCAGGAAACAGCAGAGGGAGCACCCCTCTATCCACATCGACGGGACAGTAGTGGAGAGGATAGAAAGTTTTAAGTTCCTCTGCGTACACATCACGGACAAACTGAATTGGTCCACCCACACAGACAGCGTGGTGAAGAAGGCGCAGCAGCACCTCTTCAACCTCAGGAGGCTGAAGAAATTTGGCTTGTCACCAAAAGCACTCACTAAGTTCTACAGATGCACAATCGAGAGCATCCTGTCGGGCTGTATCACCGCCTGGTGATAACCTGCTACGGCAACTGCTTCGCCCACAACCGTAAGGCTCTCCAGAGCGTAGTGAGGTCTGCACAACGCTACACCGGGGGCAAACTACCTGCCCTCCAGGTCACCTACACCACCCGATGTCACAGGAAGGCCATAAAGATCATCAAGGACAACAACCACCCGAGCCACTGCCTGTTCACCCCGCTACTATCCAGAAGGTGAGGTCAGTACAGGTGCATCAAAGCAGGGACCGAGAGACTGAAAATCTCAAGGCCATCAGACTGTTAAACAGCCACCACTAACATTTAGTGGCTGCTGCCATACATGTAAAAAATGTATCACTAGCCACTTTAAACAATGCCACTTAATATAATGTTTACATACCCTACATTACTCATCTCATATGTACAGTATATACTGTACTCGATACCATCTACTGCATCTTGCCTATGCCGCTCTGTACCATCACTCATTCATATATCTTTATGTACATATCCTTCATCCCTTTACACTTTGTATAAGGTAGTAGTTGTGAAATTGTTAGGGTAGATTACCCGTTTGTTATTACTGCATTGTCGGAACTAGAAGCACACGCATTTCGCTACACTCGCATTTACATCTGCTAACCATGTGTCTGTGACGAATACCATTTGGGGAGATGACACTCTCTAATTGTTTTATATTTTTCACATTTTGTCAGGAAATGCAGCTCTGTCTCAGGTTCTGCTGTGGTGCAGTGGTTGCACAACCTTTCCTCTACGGGGAGACAGGTTTTCCTGTCTACCCTTCTCAATGGCAAGGCTGTGCTCACTGAGCCTGTACTTTGTCAAGGTTTTTCTAAGGTTTTGATCAGTAACCATGGTAAAATATTTAGCCACGGTGTACTGTCGATTTAGGGCCAGAAGGAACTGCATTTTGCTTTGTGCTTGTGCTTGTGTTTCCCAATAAGTAATGTAGTTTTGTTTTGACTGTGTTGTAATTTGGTTTATTCTGATTGATTGGATGTTCTGGTGCTGAGGCTTCAGTGTGTTAGTAGAACAGGTTTGTGAACTCAGCCCCAGGACCAGCTGGATGAGGTGACTCTTTTCTTTGCTCAGCTCTTGGCATTGCAGGGCTTGTTAATGATATGAGAGGGGTTGGGTTCACTGTATTTCAGATGTCTCCAAAACTTAACTAAGTTTTTATTATTAGTGGATATTGGCCTAATTCTGCCCTGCATGCATTGTTTGTAGTTTTCCTCAGGACATGTAGGAGAATCTTACAGAACTCTGCATGCAGGGTTTCAATGGGGTGTTTGTCCCATTTGATGAAATCTTGTTTTGCAAGTGGAACCCACACCTCGCTGCCATAAAGTGCAATTGGTTCAATTACATATTCAATTAGTTTTAGCCACATTTTAATAGGTATTTCAATTTGAAATGGTTTATTAATGGCGAAGAATGCCCTGCATGCTTTCTCTCTCAGTTCATTCACTGCATCATTAAGGTGTCCAGTTGAGCATATTTTTAAACCTAAGTAATTGTAGTGTGTGCAGTACTCTATATATTGTGTACCAACTGAGATCTTTGTTCTAATTCCCTGAGATCTGGATCATTATTTTAGTCTTTTTGGGGTTTACTGCCAGGGCCCAGGTCTGGCAGTACTGCTCTAGCAGGTCCAGGCTCTGCTGTAGGCCATGTGCTATGGGTGACAGCAGGCATAGGTCATCTGCGAAGAGTAGGCATTTAACCTCTGAATTGTGGAGACTAACACCAGGGGCTGAGGATTTTTCTAGAATAGTGGCCAATTCATTGATCTAAATATTGACGAGTGCAGGGCTCAGATTGTAACCATGACGAAGGCCCCGTCGCTGGTTGAAGAATTCTGTTATTTTCTTGCCAATTTTAATGCTGCACGTATTGTCAGTATACATTGATTTAATTATGTCACATGTTTTACCCCCTACAACACTTTCAATAACTTTGTTGAACAGTCCTGTATGCCAAATAGAATCAAATGCTTTTTGGAAGTCGATAAAGCAAGCGTATATTTTGGTATTATTTTGGTGGACATGTTTATCTATCAGGGTGTGTACGGTGTAAATATGATATCAGTCGTGCGATCAGTCGTGCGAAGTTTCGGTATAAATCCAATTTGCCTTTTACTCAGGACATTGTGCTTATTAAGAAAGGTTAGAACTCGTGCATTTATAATACTACAGAAAACCTTCCCCAGGTTACTGTTCACACAAATGCCTCTGTAATTGTTAGGGTCAAATTTGTCTCTGTTCTTAAAGATTGGGGTTATGAGTCCTTGATTCCAGATGTCAGGGAAATAACCTACACTCAGGATCAAATTAAACCATTTAAAATAGCCAATTGAAATTTTGCACTAGTGAGTTTGAGCATATTATTTAGGATGCCATCAGGTCCACATTCTTTTTTAAATTTGAGGGCCTGAAGTTTCTTATTGAGCCCCTGGTCAGTAATTGGGGAGTCCAATGGATTTTGATTGTCCTTTTATAGCTTTTTCTAACCCATTCAACTTCTCATGAATGTGGTGATGTTCGTTGTTCTGCGTTTCTGTCATTTGAACGATGTTGTAAAGTGTTTTAAAATGGGTTGTCCATATGTCACCATTTTGTATCGCTAATTCCTCTTGTTTAGAGTTTTCTTTTTCACAGTAATGAAGGCCTAATTCACCATTATTTGGTTGGAGGTGTTCTAAGTTTTTTCCTTATAATTTTACAATCTGCATCAAACCAGTTGTCATCTGTGATCTTTTTAGTTTTGTTTTTTATCAATTTCAATTGTGCTTCTTTTGCCGTTTGCCTGAATATATAGTTGATGTTTTTTACTGCTAGATTGATGCCTTCTTTACTGTGAGTGAATGTGGTATCCAGAAAGTTATCTAAGAGTGTCTGGATATTTTGGTTACAGGTTGCTTTCTGGTATAGTTCTGTGCTGTCTACTATACTGTGGTCTACTGTACTGTGGCCAAGAGGTGAGCAGTAGGTGAATCTCCCCAAAGAGCCCCCTGTAACCTACCATTAACAAAGTACAGACCCAGGAGAGAGCGACAGAGAAACACAGAGAGAGAGAGAGAAAAACACACAGAGAGAGAGAAACACAGAGAGAGAGAAACACAGAGAGAGAGAGAGAGAGAGACAGAGACAGAGAGAGAGACACAGAGAGAGAGACACACAGAGAGACAGAGAGAGACAGAGAGAGAGAGAGACACAGAGAGAGAGAGACACAGAGACAGAGACAGAGAGAGAGAGGCAGAGAGAGACACAGAGAGAGAGAGACACAGAGACAGAGACAGAGAGAGAGAGGCAGAGAGAGACACACATACACAGAGAAAGAGAGAGAGAGAGAGAGAGAGAGAGAGAGAGAGAGAGAGAGAGAGAGAGAGAGACAGAGAGACGGAGCGAGAGAGGCAGAGAGAGACACACAGACACAGAGAAAGAGAGAGAGAAAGAGAGAGAGAGAGAGACAGAGAGACAGAGAGAGAGAGATACAGAGAGAGAGAGAGAGAGAGAGAGAGAGAGAGACAGAGAGAGAGAGGCAGAGAGAGACACACATACACAGAGAAAGAGAGAGAGAGAGAGAGAGACAGAGAGACAGAGCGAGAGAGGCAGAGAGAGACACACAGACACAGAGAAAGAGAGAGAGAAAGAGAGAGAGAGAGAGACAGAGAGACAGAGAGAGAGAGATACAGAGAGAGAGAGAGAGAGAGAGAGAGAGAGAGACAGAGAGAGAGAGGCAGAGAGAGACACACAGACACAGAGAAAGAGAGAGAGAAAGAGAGAGAGAGAGAGACAGAGAGACAGAGAGAGAGAGATACAGAGAGAGAGAGACAGAGAGAGAGAGACAGAGAGAGAGAGACAGAGAGAGAGAGAATGAGAGAGAGAGAGAGAGGCAGTTAAACAGAGACAGAAAGAGAAATAGAGAACTTGCTTTGGCAATGTTAACACATGTTTCCCATGCCAATAAAGCCCTTGAATTGAATTGAATTGAGAAAGAGAGAGACACAGAGACACAGAGAAAGAGAGAGAGACACAGAGAGAGACAGAAAGAAATTGAAAGAGAGATAGACAGAGAGAGACAGAGAGACAGACACAGAGAGAGAGACACAGAGAGAGAGAGACAGAAAGAGAGAGACAGACACAGAGAGAGACAGGTACAGAGAGAGAGAGAGAGAGAGAGACACACACACACACAGAGACGCAGAGAGGGAGGCATACAGAGATACAGAGAGAGACACAGAGAGAGACACAGGCACACAGAGAGTGGCACAGAGAGTGACACAGAGAGAGCGAGAGACAGAGAGAGAGAGACAGACACCGAGATAGTGACTGCACCTGCGCTCCTCTCCATCAGCCCATCCCCTCTCCCACATCCCCAGGCTTTCTGGCTGGCCACCCCTCAGCCAGGCTGAGCGGAGGCTGAGTGCTCTCCCTCCAACACAGTAACACACACAGAGACACACCTCTTCCCTTCTGTCCTTCTTCTGCCTGTTTTCACTTTCAATATGGAATTATTTATCCTTTTTCTCTGTGGGAGGATTTGGGTTAGCAAAGCTGTTGTCGTGTGAGGAGGAGACGAACCGTTGAGGAGGAGTGGAGACATTCTGTTCATCAGTTTGCTGTGCTGGCAGGGTTTGCTGCTGAGGTGTGCACTCACGTGTCACCTCTAAAAGGAGTGAGTGTGTGTGAGCGTGTGAGCGTGCACAGTTGATTCTGCTGACTGGCACATGGGATTGACTTTGATTCCTCCACCTGAACCCCTCTCCTGAGCTACCTGCTCTCACAGTCTCAAGTCGGAATGACACGTTCATCTTTGTTTCTCAAACGTAATATTTTGACATTGTTCCAAACGTAACATTTCAAACTCCAAATGGTTATGTTAAGGGTTAACTTCTTATGGGCAGGTGGGAAGGTAACATCCGGTGAAATTGCAGGGCGTGAAATTCAAACCACAGAATTATAAATATTTAACTTTCATAACATCACAAGTGTAATACATCAAAATAAAGCTTAACTTCTTGTTAATCCAGCCGCTGTGTCAGATTTCAAAAAGGCGATATAAAAAATGCCTTACCTTTGATTATCTTCTTCTGTTGGCACTCCAAAAAATCCCAGTTACATCACAAATGGTCCTTTTGTTCGATAATGTCCTTCTTTATAACCATAAAAAATAAGTTTAGCTGGCATGCTTCAGTTAATAATCCACCCAGCTTCCTCCATCAAAATGCATACAAAATGAATCACTAAAGTAACTAATAAACTTTTTTTTTTTCCAGTCAAACAACGTTTATAATCAAACCTCAGGTACCCTAAAATGGAAATAAACGATAAAAATTTAAGATGGAGAATCATTATCGTCTTTACCGGAGAGAAATACCAAAGAACGCGCTCTCATTCACACGCTTGGAAACACTACAGCCAAAATGGGAGCCACCTAGAAAAACTACAATTTTTGGGTAATTTTTCCAAAAACCAGCCTGAAACTCTTTCTAAAGACTGTTGACATCTAGTGGAAGATCTAGGAACTGCAATCTGGGAGGACTTGGCCTTATAATAAAAGTGACAGCCATTGAAAATAGTGGTAGGCTGACATTTTGGGGGGGGGATGGTTTGTCCAAATATATCAAAATTATATGCATATCCTAGCTTCTGGGCCTGAGTAACAGGCAGTTCACTTTGGGCATGCTTTTCATCCGGACGTGAAAATACTGCCCCCTACCCAAGAGAGGTTAAGGTTTGGGATAGGCTTAAAACAAAAATATTTGAACTTGCAACCTTTGGAATCAGAGGCAGATGCTTACACCCATGCATCCATCCCCTTCCACAACACACTGTCAACACCAAAACCTACTTTAAGGTAACAGTACTTACTGTTGCCCCTAGTGGCAAGTTTCAATGTCATTGGACCTGTTCTCTGTGTGTGGATTGGACCGGTTCTCTGTGTGTGGATTGGACCTGTTCTCTGTGTGTGGATTGGACCTGTTCTCTGTGTGTGGATTGGACCTGTTCTCTGTGTGTGGATTGGACCTGTTCTCTGTGTGTGGATTGGACCTGTTCTCTTTGTGTGGATTGGACCTGTTCTCTGTGTGTGGATTGAACCTGCTTTCTCTGGGGGACCAGTAACTTTTTTTTCACCTTTATATAACCAACAAGTTCTCATTTACATCTGCGACCTGGCCGAGATAAAGCAAAGTAGTGCGACAGAAACAGCACAGTTACACACGGAATAAACAATATACAAGCCAATAACACAATAAACAAGTCAATGACAGTAGAAAAAGTATATATACAGTGTGTGCAAAAGGCATGAGGAGGTAGGCAATAAATAGGCCATAGTAGTGAAGAATTACAATTTAGCAGATTAACACTGGAGTGATAAATGAGCAGATGATGATGTGCAAGTAGAGACACTGGTGTGCAAAAGAGCAGAAAAGTAAATAAAAACAATATGGGGATGAGGTAGGTAGATTTGGTGGGCTATTTACAGATGGACTATGTACAGCTGCAGCGATCGGTTAGCTGCTCAGATATCTGATGTTTAAAGTTGGTGAGGGAAATAAAAGTCTCCAACCTCAGCGATTTTTGCAATTCGTTCCAGTCACTGGCAGCAGAGAACTGGAAGGAAAGATGGCCTAATGAGGTGTTGGCTTTTGGCATGATCAGTGAGATATACAGTGCCTTGCGAAAGTATTCGGCCCCCTTGAACTTTGCGAACTTTTGCCACATTTCAGGCTTCAAACATAAAGATATAAAACTGTATTTTTGTATGAAGAATCAACAACAAGTGGGACACAATCATGAAGTGGAACGACATTTATTGGATATTTTAAACTTTTTTAACAAATCAAAAACTGAAAAATTGTGCGTGCAAAATTATTCAGCCCCTTTACTTTCAGTGCAGCAAACTCTCTCCAGAAGTTCAGTGAGGATCTCTGAATGATCCAATGTTGACCTAAATGACTAATGATGATAAATACAATCCACCTGTGTGTAATCAAGTCTCCGTATAAATGCACCTGCACTGTGATAGTCTCAGAGGTCCGTTAAAAGCGCAGAGAGCATCATGAAGAACAAGGAACACACCAGGCAGGTCCGAGATACTGTTGTGAAGAAGTTTAAAGCCGGATTTGGATACAAAAAGATTTCCCAAGCTTTAAACATCCCACGGAGCACTGTGCAAGCGATAATATTGAAATGGAAGGAGTATCGGACCACTGCAAATCTACCAAGACCTGGCCGTCCCTCTAAACTTTCAGCTCATACAAGGAGAAGACTGATCAGAGATGCAGCCAAGAGGCCCATGATCACTCTGGATGAACTGCAGAGATCTACAGCTGAGGTGGGAGACTCTGTCCATAGGACAACAATCAGTCGTATATTGCACAAATCTGGCCTTTATGGAAGAGTGGCAAGAAGAAATTCATTTCTTAAAGATATCCATAAAAAGTGTTGTTTAAAGTTTGCCACAAGCCACCTGGGAGACACACCAAACATGTGGAAGAAGGTGCTCTGGTCAGATGAAACCAAAATTGAACTTTTTGGCAACAATGCAAAACGTTATGTTTGGCGTAAAAGCAACACAGCTCATCACCCTGAACACATCATCCCCACTGTCAAACATGGTGGTGGCAGCATCATGGTTTGGGCCTGCTTTTCTTCAGCAGGGACAGGGAAGATGGTTCAAATTGATGGGAAGATGGATGGAGCCAAATACAGGACCATTCTGGAAGAAAACCTGATGGAGTCTGCAAAAGACCTGAGACTGGGACGGAGATTTGTCTTCCAACAAGACAATGATCCAAAACATAAAGCAAAATCTACAATGGAATGGTTCAAAAATAAACATATCCAGGTGTTAGAATGGCCAAGTCAAAGTCCAGACCTGAATCCAATCGAGAATCTGTGGAAAGAACTGAAAACTGCTGTTCACAAATGCTCTCCATCCAACCTCACTGAGCTCGAGCTGTTTTGCAAGGAGGAATGGGAAAAAATGTCAGTCTCTCGATGTGCAAAACTGATAGAGACATACCCCAAGCGACTTACAGCTGTAATTGCAGCAAAAGGTGGCACTACAAAGTATTAACTTAAGGGGGCTGAATAATTTTGCACGCCCAATTTTTCAGTTTTTGATTTGTTAAAAAAGTTTGAAATATCCAATAAATGTCGTTCCACTTCATGATTGTGTCCCACTTGATTGTTGATTCTTCACAAAAAAATACAGTTTTATATCTTTATGTTTGAAGCCTGAAATGTGGCAAAAGGTCGCAAAGTTCAAGGGGGCCGAATACTGTACCTGCTGGAACGTGTGCTACAGGTGGGTGTTGTTATCGTGACCAGTGAACTGAGATAAGGCGGAGCTTTACCTAGCATAGACTTATAGATGACCTGGAGCCAGTGGGTCTGGTGACGAATATGTAGCGAGGGCCAGCCGACGAGAGCATACAGGTCGCAGTGGTGGGTGGTACAAGGTGATTTGGTAACAAAACGGATGGCACTGTGATAGACTGCATCCAGTTTGCTGAGTAGAGTATTGGAAGCTATTTTGTAGATGACATCTCCGAAGTTGAGAATCGGTAGGATCGTCAGTGTTACTAGGGTAAGTTTGGCTTTCTTGCGAAATAGAAAGCTGATTCTAGATTTGATTTTGGATTGGAGATGTTTAATATGAGTCTGGAAGGAGAGTTTACAGTCTAACCAGACACCTAGGTATTTATAGTTGTCCACATATTCTAGGTCGGAACCGTCCAGGGTGGTGATGCTAGTCGGGCGGACGGGTGCGGGCAGCGAACGGTTGAAAAGCATGCATTTGGTTTTACTAGCGTTTAAGAGCAGTTGGAGGCTACGGAAGGAGTGTTGTATGGCATTGAAGCTCGTTTGGAGGTTAGTTAACACAGTGTCCAAAGAAGGGCCAGAAGTATACAGAATGGTGTCGTCTGCGTAGAGGTGGATCAGGGAATCGTCCGCAGTAAGAAGGACTTGAAGGACTGTATGCTTCTCTCACCGTGGACTAAGGACAGTGTTTTTGAAGCATCTTTACCTTGCCTGTACCTAAGCTGACTGAGTGGGTAGGTGTTTCTACTCTGGCCTGACAGAGAGATACTACTAGTGCAGTAGACACTGTCATCTCTATCCTCTCTCACCATTGTGGTTCAATGTTCATTCTCTGGTCATGTCCAGTCACTGTGGTTCTACGTAATCTTATTCCTCTCTCTCCAGTCTCCAGCTGTGTTCTTGTTATGGTCATGTGGGGTGGGGTCAGGTGTTAGTTATTGTGTTGACCTTGGTCCTCCTTTCTCTCTTTTCCAGTCTGTCTGCAGCAGGAGTGGGTTTCATTCTGGTCATTGACCGAAGGCAGGACCGATGGGCTGCCGTCAAGGGGACCCTGCTCCGCATCGCAGTGAGTAACCATGCGTGTGTGTTTCTGGCGAGTGTGTTTCTGGCGAGTGTGTCTGTGCCTCTGTGTGTGTGTGTGTATGTGTGTGTGAGTGAGTGAGTCTCTCTCTCTGAATACCTGGTGTTTCCTGTCCAGTCACAGCTGGTGGTCAGGCCGTCTCTCTCTCTTACTTCCTCTCTCTCTATCTTTCGGTCTCTCTCTTGCTCTCTCTTTCTCTCTCACAATCTGTTTCCTGCTAGATGACACCTTGCTGGCAGCTGAATAAAGTGTGTGAGCTGTGAGGAATATTATCTCTACATTGGTTATGTTTCTTTATTTGTGCTGAGATGATACGTGGTTTTAGTGCCATAATGGTCCGTCCATTAATAGCACAGGATTTCCAATCTTTTTCTTTTGTACAAAATTAGCATTTATGAGATCCTTCCGAACCTTATCAAATAAGTAACAATACGTAGCTGAACATGATTCATATAAATTTGAATCAATACCTAAATCATAAGTGATATTTAACCCCATAGGTAGTGTACAATACAGTACATTATAGGATTACATCCTTGGTTTCAGCACCACAGTAGCATGGACAGCTACTCACACAGGCAAGTAGGTGTCTATAGGTTCTCTGTGATTAACACGGAATCCTCGTCATCTTTAGTTTCAGTGAAAATAAAATAATTTGTGGGAGGGAGGGAAAGAGGGAGAGAGAGCGTTTCTTAGACAGAGGAGGATATATAGAGACAGAGGTGAATATGACGGTCCAGATTCCACTGGGACATGAAACGGACGTGGCGGCGGGAAGTACAGGTGCTGCAGCGCCCGCTGAACAATCAGAATAATAAACTAACGAAAGCACCCCCATCCCCAAACATCTTCTCGCGGCCACGTCCTTCGTTCTTTCAGCTTTATTAATCCCACAAGTGGAACGTTACGGCCTGACAGGCTGAAAATGGGAGGCAGTCAATCACCGCCGGAACGGCAGCCTGATCTGGATAGTTCTTCCAGGCTAAATGACACACACACACACACACACACACACACATAGACCCACACTCCCATTACACATGCAGGCACACACACACACAGGCCGTGTAATGATCAGTAATGAAGGCTTGCCTGTGTTGAGAGGACCCAGACCTAATTAGAAATCAGTTACGGTCAAGCGGTTACATCCCTCATCTGGGAGTCAGACTAGTTCCTTGTATTTACTGTCTCCTAAATCAAACCAAAATTATTTTATCTTTATTTAACCAGGAAAGTCAGTTAAGAACAAATTCTCATTTTCAATGACGGCCTAGGAACAGTGAGTTAACTGCCTGTTCAGGTGCAGAACGACAGATTTGTACCTTGTCAGCTCAGGGGTTTGAACTTGCAACCTTCCAGTTACTAGTCCAACACTCTAACCACTAGGCTACCCTGACGCCCCAGGGGTAGCCTAGTGGCAGATGCTTATGTCCATCCACCATCCCTATCCACAACACCCTCTGGTGCCCCTAGTTGCCAGTTTCCACGTCATCACCTGACATCTTCAGACATGGATGACCTGGCTGGCTACATTATGCACGCAGTGGCATCTTGGTAACACAGAGATAAATGTCACAGCCTGCTATCCTGAGGTGTCAAATGTCCTTATACCCTGTCTCTCTCTCTATCCCCCCTCTCTACACCCTCTCTATCCCTCTCTCTCTATCCCCCTCTCTATCCCTCTCATGATCCCTCTCTCTCTATCCCTCTCTCTCTATCCCTCTCTCTCTCTATCCCCCTCTCTCTATCCCCTCTCTATCCCTCTCTCTCTACCCCCTCTCTATCCCTCTCTATCTACCCCCTCTCTATCCCTCTCTCTACCCCCCTCTCTATCCCTCTCTCTCTACCCCTCACTCTATCCCTCTCTCTATCCCTCTCTATCCCTCTCATGATCCCTCTCTCTCTATCCCTCTCTCTCTATCCCCCCTCTCTACCCCTCTTTCTATCCCTCGCTCTCTACCCCCCTCTCTATCCCTCTCTCTGTCCCTCTCTCTCTATCCCTCTCTCTATCCCCTCTCTATCCCTCTCTCTATACCTCTCTCTACCCCTCTCTATCCCTCTCTCTATCCCTCTCTCTATCCCTCTCTAACCCCCTCTCTCTACCCCTCTCTATCCCTCTCTCTATCCCTCTCTCTATCCCTCTCTAACCCCCTCTCTCTACCCCTCTCTATCCCTCTCTCTATCCCTCTCTCTATCCCTCTCTAACCCCCTCTCTCTATCCCTCTCTCTATCCCCCTCTCTATCCCTCTCTCTACCCCTCTCTATCCCTCTCTAACCCCCTCTCTCTACCCCTCTCTATCCCTCTCTCTATCCCTCTCTCTATCCCTCTCAAACCCCTCTCTCTACCCCTCTCTATCCCTCTCTCTATCCCTCTCTAACCCCCTCTCTCTATCCCTCTCTCTATCCCCCTCTCTATCCCTCTCTCTATCCCTCTCTCTATCCCTCTCTCTACCCCTCTCTACCCCTCTCTCTCTATCCCTCTCTACCCCTCTCTCTCTATCCCTCTCTACCCCTTCCTTCCCTCTGTGTGTGTGTGTGTCTAGGGTTCATTCCCAGGGAACCTGCAGTTGGTTCTGGTATTGAGGCCCACCACATTATTCCAGAGGACTCTATCAGACATTATGTTCAAGTTCAACAAGGATGAGTTCAAGATGAAGGTGCCGGTACGTACAGACAGCAGCCCTACACACACACCACACACACATTCATAGACAGCTTTTTAAATTATTGTCATTAGACTCATTATTATGTTTTTCTATCCTGAATTTGTGTGTGTGTGTGTGTGTGTGTGTGTGTGTGTGTGTGTGTGTGTGTGTGTGTGTGTGTGTGTGTGTGTGTGTGTGTGTGTGTGTGTGTGTGTGCGTGTGTGCGTGTGCGTGTGCGTGTGTGGGTATGTGTGTGGGTATGTGTGTGGGTGTGAGGGTGTGCATGTAGGTGATTATGTTGAGTTCTGTGACTGAGCTTCACTCCTACATAGACCAGACACAATTGACTACTGAGCTGGGAGGAACGCAGGAGTACTGCCACGAGCAGTGGATCTCACACCGTACCGTGAGTACACACACTCAAATACAGCCAGCAAACACACAACCAACAAATACACTGCAAATACACACATCATAAACACCTTGGCCCAGTTTCCTACTTTTTAACTAATGACTTTTACCAGTAAAGCTGTGTATGTTGTCAACTAATGTGTTTCATCCATCTGTGTCTAGGACATGGAGGGCTTTGCTTTGGTGGTGAAGAGAACAGCTCAGATCCTGCAGTCGTTTGGGACAGAGCTAGCAGAGACTGAACTACCCAATGACATCCAGGCTACTGCAAACTTACTGAGATCACACACTGACAAGAAAGACAAGATGAAGGTACAGAGCACACACACACACACAGACACACACAGACACACACACACACACACACACACACACACACACACACACACACACACACACACACACACAGACACAGACACACACAGACACACACACACACACACACAGACACACACACACACACACACAGATACAGATACCGACACGCACACACACCTGGTCCTCCAGATAGACAAGTACACAACTTGAGGCTGAGTGTATTTAATGACAATCCGTCTGTGTTGAATCTAAATGAGCTGTTGTATAGTGTTCTTTATCCCACACTACTGAACTCAGAGTGGTAGTGTGTGTATCTGACTGCTGGGATGTGGGTGTACCTACAGGATGATCTACATGTGGCTCTAGGACAGGGCAGCAGACTGTTGGAGAGTATTAATGAGCCAGTGGTCAGAGATCCCGATCACAACAGGAACCAGGGCGAACTGGAGAACCTGTCCACCGTACAGAGGTTAGAACACACACTGGGAACCTTGACACTGGGGTTAGACCATACACTAACAGCCTAGAACACTAGGGTTAGACTTAGAACACACACGTACAATCTAGAACCCTGGGGTTAGAACATACACTGGGAACCCAGAACACTGGGGTTGGGCTTAGAACACACACTGAGAACCTAGAACACTGGGGTTATAACACACTGAGAACCTAGAACACTGGGGTTAGATCATAGACTGAGAACCTAGAAAACTGGGGTTAGAACACACTGAGAACCTAGAACACTGGGGTTAGATCATAGACTGAGAACCTAGAACACTGTGGTTAGAACATAGACTGAGAACCTAGAACACTGTGGTTAGAACACACACTGAGAATCTAGAACACTGGGGTTAGAACACACACTGAGAACCTAGAACATTGGGGTTATAACATACACTGAGAACCTAGAACACTGGGAATATAACACTTACTAAGAACATAGAACATTGGGGTTGAACACACAGAGGAGCTAGAACACTGGGGTTGAACAGACAGAGAACCTAAAACACTGGGGTTAGAACACACACTGAAAACCTAGAACACTGGGGGTTATAACACACACTGGGAACCTAGAACACTGAGGTTATAACACACACTGGGAACCAAGGGTCACAGTAGGGTCAGATATACTATACACAGGAAATCTAGAACACTCCAGACCAATGCAAGAGTTTAGAACACACAGCAACGTATGCTCATCACCATGATAAAGACTGGCAGTGCTGGCTGCTCTCAGGTCAGATGTAGTATTTTGGGAAACTCTGTTGACAGCGAAGACAACACAGTCTGGCACCTTTCACATTCATCTCAGTAGAGTGAACAGAATGCACACAGAGGGACAGAACGCACACAGAGCGACAGAACGCACACAGAGGGACAGAACGCACACAGAGGGATAGAACGCACACAGAGGGACAGAGGGACAGAACGCACACAGAGGGACAGAACGCACACAGAGGGACAGAACGCACACAGAGGGACAGAACGCACACAGAGGGACAGAACGCACACAGAGGGATAGAACGCACACAGAGGGACAGAGGGACAGAACGCACACAGAGGGACAGAACGCACACAGAGGGACAGAATGCACACAGAGGGACAGAATGCACACAGAGGGACAGAACGCACACAGAGGGACAGAACGCACACAGAGGGACAGAATGCACACAGAGGGACAGAATGCACACAGAGGGACAGAACGCACACAGAGGGACAGAATGCACACAGAGGGACAGAACGCACGCACACAGAGGGACAGAACGCACACAGAGGGACAGAACGCACACAGAGACAGCAGAGATTGTTGACATGTCTTATTTCTCCTCTTCTTTACTTTTCTCTCTTTCTCTGGCCCTGTCTCTTTCTCTGGCCCTGTCTCTTTCTCTGGCCCTGTCTCTTACTCTGGCCCTGTCTCTTTCTCTGGCCCTGTCTCTTTCTCTGGCCCTGTCTCTTTCTCTGGCCCTGTCTCTTTCTCTGGCCCTGTCTCTTACTCTGGCCCTGTCTCTTTCTCTGGCCCTGTCTCTTTCTCTGGCCCTGTCTCTTTCTCTGGCCCTGTCTCTTTCTCTGGCCCTGTCTCTTACTCTGGCCCTGTCTCTTTCTCTGGCCCTGTCTCTTACTCTGGCCCTGTCTCTTTCTCTGGCCCTGTCTCTTTCTCTGGCCCTGTCTCTTTCTCTGGCCCTGTCTCTTTCTCTGGCCCTGTCTCTTTCTCTGGCCCTGTCTCTTACTCTGGCCCTGTCTCTTTCTCTGGCCCTGTCTCTTACTCTGGCCCTGTCTCTTTCTCTGGCCCTGTCTCTTTCTCTGGCCCTGTCTCTTTCTCTGGCCCTGTCTCTTTCTCTGGCCCTGTCTCTTTCTCTGGCCCTGTCTCTTTCTCTGGCCCTCCCAATCTCTGTCTCTCTCTCTCTTTAACCCTCCCCATCTCTGTCATTCCCTATCCTCTATCCCTCTCTCCTCTCCTCTATCAGACTGTTGTCCCAGTTGGATGAGACAGAGCGGGCGTGTGATGAGTTCTGGGGGACACACCAGGCCAAGCTGGAGCAATGTCTGCAGCTCCGCCACTTTGAACATAACTTCAGAGAGGTGAGTGGGACAACACACACACAAACACACACACACACACACACACACACACACACACACACACCTGACGTCTGTACACCTTGGGTAACATAGACTAGCTACAGTATCTGAAAGCAATACACCACAGAGCAACATAGTGACACAGCTGATCTCGGTACATGTGTGACAGTGACACAGCCACCTGTGTTGATGCATGTACATCTGGATCTTTGTGTATGTCCTACCAAAAGTCATTGCCTCTGTGTGTGTTCTGATGTGCTGCTCTTCCAGATGAGATGTCTGCTGGACCAGGTGGCAGAGAGATTGACAGCTTTCTCAGAGGTGGGAATAAACCCTGCCCATGCTGATCACATCTTCTGCGACCTGAACAGCCACGAGGCGAGAGTCTTAGTAAGTAAACACACACACTGATACACATATTATCTACAGAACATATCATCTCCCTGTTCTCTCTCTCTCTCTCTCTCTCTCTCTCTCTCTCTCTCTCTCATTCTCTCTCTCTCTCTCTCTCTCTCTCTCTCACACACACTTTCTTTCTTTCTCTCACACTCTCCCCCTTTCTCTCTCTCTCTCTCTCCTCCCCCTCCCTCCCTCCCTCCCTCTCACACACTCTCTCTCTCTCTCTCTGTAGGAGGTATTGGACGAAGCCCAGGCTTTGGCCCGTGAGGGTGACGAGTTGATCCAGAGCTCTCACTACGCTGAGGACTCCATCCAGCCCAAATGCAGCGAGCTCCGAGCCGTGAGCAAGGAACTTAGTTCCACCCTGAGAGCAAGGAAAGATCACCTACTCAGAGCTATGGAACTACACCACAATCTGGAGAGGGTGAGAGGGACAGATACACACACACACGTACTGTATATACACAGATATACTATATACAGGTATATACACACACACATACATACATATATATATATATGTATATATACAGTCCGGAAAGAATGAAGAGACCACTGCAAAATGATCAGTTTCTCTGGTTTTACTATTTATAGGTATGTGTTTGGGTAAAATGAACATTTTTGTTTTATTCTATAAACTACTGACAACATTTCTCCCAAATTCCAAGTAAAAATATTGTCATTTAGAGCATTTATTTGCAGAAAACTGGTCAAAATAAAAAGAAAGATGCAGTGTTGTAAGACCGAATACTGCAAAGACAATACGTTCATATTCATTTTTAAACAACACAATACTAATGTTTTAACTTAGGAAGAGTTCAGAAATCAATATTTGGTGGAATAACCCTGATTTTCAATCCCAGTGTTCATGTGTCTTGGCATGCTCCCCACCAGTCTTTCACATTGATGTTGGCTGACTTTATGCCACTCCTGGCGCAAAAGTTCAAGCAGCTCGGCTTGTGACCATCCATCTTCCTCTTGATCACATTCCAGAGGTTTCCAACGGGGTTCAGGTCAGTAGATTGGGCTGGCCATGACAGGGTCTTGATCTGGTGGTCCTCCATCCACATCTTGATTGACCTGGCTGTGTAGCATGGAGCATTGTCCTGCTGGGAAAACAAATCCTCAGAGTTGGGGAACATTGTCAGAGAAGAAGGAAGAAGGTTTTCTTCCAGGACAACCTTGTACGTGGCTTGATTCATGTGTCCTTCACAAAGACAAATCTGCCTGATTCCAGCCTTGCTGAAGCACCCCCAGATCATCACTGATCCTCCACCAAATGTCACAGTGGGTGTGAGACACTGTGGCTTGTAGGCCTCTCCAGCTCTCACACCCACTGTGAAATTTGGTGGAGGATCGGCAATTTCTCACATGGAATAGCCTTAATTTCTCAGAACAAGAATAGACTGACGAGTTTCAGAAGAAAGTTCTTTGTTTCTGCCCATTTTGAGCCTGTAATCAAACCCACAAATGCTGATGCTCTAGATACTCAACTAGTCTAAAGAAGGCCGGTTTGACTGGTTCTTTAATCAGCACAATAGTTGTCAGCTGTACTAACATAATTACAAAATGATTTTCTAATGATCAATTAGCCTTAAATTATAAACTTAGATTAGCTAACACAGCGTGCCATTGGAACACAGGAGTGATGGTTGCTGATAATGGGCCTCTGTACACCTATGTAGATATTTAATTTTACCTTTATTTTACTAGGCAAGTCAGTTAAGAACAAATTCTTATTTTCAATGACGGCCTAGGAACAGTGTGTTAACTGCCTGTTCAGGGGAAGAACGACAGATTTGTACCTTGTCAGCTCGGTGATTCAAACTTGCAACCTTTCAGTTACTAGTCCAACGCTCTAACCACTAGGCTACCCTGCCACCCCATATTCATAGAAAATGTGCCATTTCCAGCTACAATAGTCATTTACATCATTAACAATGTCTACACTGTATTTCTGATCAATTTGATATTATTTTAATGGATTTTTAAAAAAAAATGCTTTTCTTTCAAAAACGAGAATTTCTAAGTAACTTTTGAACAGTAGTGTAAAGTTGAAGTCGGAAGTTTACATACACCTCAGCCAAATAGATTTAAACTCAGTTTTTCACCATACCTGACATTTAATCCTAGTAAAAATTCCCTGTCTTAGCTCAGTTAGGATCACCACTTTATTTTAAGAATGTGAAATATCAGAATAGTAGTAGAGAGAATGATTTATTTCAGATTTTATTTCCTTCATCACATTCCCAGTGGGTCAGAAGTTTACATACACTCAATTAGTATTTGGAAGCATTGACTTTAAATTGTTTAACTTGGGTCAAACGTTTCGGGTAGCCTTCCACAAACGTCCCACAATAAGTTGGGTGAATTTTGGCCCATTCCTCCTGACAGAGCTGGTGTAACTGAGTCAGGTTTGTAGGCATCCTTGCTCTAACACACTTTTAAGTTCTGCCCACACATTTTCTGTAGGATTGAGGTCAGGGTTTTGTGATGGCCACTCCAATACCTACCTCTTAAGCCATTTTGCCACAGCTTTGGAAGTATGCTTGCGGTCATTGTCCATTTGGAAGATCCATTTGCGACCAAGCTTTAACTTCCTGACTGATGTCTTGAGATGTTGCTTCAATACATCCACATCACTTTCCTCCTCATGATGTCCTCTATTTTGTGAAGTGCACCAGTCCCTCCTGCAGCAAAGCACCCACACAACATGATGCTGCCACCCCCGTGCTTCATGGTTGGGATGGTGTTCTTCGGCTTGCAAGTCTCCCCCTTTTTCCTCCAAACATAACAATGGTCATTATGGCCGAACAATTATATTTTTTGTTTCATCAGACCAGAGGACATTTCTCCAAAAAGTACGATCTTTGTCCACATGTGCAGTTGTAAACCGTAGTCTAGCTTTTTTATGACGGTTTTGGAGCAGTGGCTTCTTCCTCGCTGAGCGGCCTTTCAGGTTATGTCAATATAGGACTCATTTTACTGTGGATATAGATACTTTTGTACCTGTTTCCTCCAGCATCTTCACAGGGTCCTTTGCTGTTGTTCTGGGATTGATTTGCACTTTTCTCAACAAAGTACATTCATCTCTAGGAGACAGAACGCGTCTCCTTCCTGAGCGGTATGACGGCGGTGTGGTTCCATGTTGTTTATACTTGCGTACTATTGTTTGTACAGATGAACGTGGTTCCTTCAGGCGATTGGAAATTGCTCCCAAGGATGAACCAGACTTGTGGAGGTCTACAATTTTTTTTCTGAGGTCTTGGCTGATTTCTTTTGATTTTCCCATGATGTCAAGCAAGGAAGCACTGAGTTTGAAGGTAGGCCATGAAATACATCCACAGGTATACCGCCAATTGATTCAAATTATGTCAATTAGCCTATCAGAAGCTTATAAAGCCATGACATAATTTTCTGGAATTTTCCAAGCTGTTTAAAGGCACAGTCAGCTTAATGTATGTAAACTTCTGACCCACTGGAATTGTGATGCAGTGAATTATAAGTGAAATAATCTGTCTGTAAACAACTGTTGGAAAACTTACTTGTGTCATGCACAAAGTACATGTCCTAACCAACTTGCCAAAACTATAGTTTGTTAACAAGAAATGTGTGGAGTGGTTGAAAAAATGAGTTTTACTGACTCCACCCTAAGTGTATGTAAACTTCCGACTTCAACTGTACACACATATACTGTATATATACACACAGACTGTATGTACAGACACACACACACATATATAGTACCAGTCAAAAGTTTGGACACACCTACTCATTCAAGGGTTTTTCTTTATTTTTTACTATTTTCTACATTGTAGAATAATAGTGAAGACATCAAAACTATGAAATAACACTTATGGAATCATGTTGTAACCAAAAAAGTGTTTTTATCAAATCTAAATATTTCTTACGATTGAGATTCTTCAATGTAGCCACCCTTTGCCTTGATGACAGTTTGAGAGACTCTTGACATTCCCTCAATGTGCTTCATACTGCTGCAGAGGATAAGTTCATTAGAGGTACCAGCCTCAGACATTGCAGCCCAAATAAACGCTTCACAGAGTTCAAGTAACAGACGCATCTCAACATCAACTGTTCAGAGGAGACTGCGTGAATCAGGCCTTCATGGTCAAATTACTGCATAGAAACCACTACTAAACAGTCCCTCCAGGTTTTCATGGTTGAATTACTGCATAGAAACCACTACTAAACAGTCCCTCCAGGTTTTGGCAATTTTTTGTGTGATTTCTGAGGCCAAACCTGATTGATTTTGCGGCAGCTTTTCTGAAATTCTGCGATACATTTTGCGATGTTTTTTTCACGTTAATTTCATATACAGATAAATAAATAAATAATAAAAAAGTTATATGTCTTTCTAATAAGTTGACTTCAAAATACTTGAGATTGTGATTTTTTCGTAAGGTCAGAATATGTGATTTTTTTCTGAAGGGGTCGTAAGGTCAGAATATGTGATTTTTCTGAAGGGGTCGTAAGGTCAGAATATGTGATTGATATGTACTATTGCATTTTTTCTTATCCAGAAAAGTCCGTATTAGCTTTTGTGATCCATATTAAGTTTTTCAGAGAGTTTATAACGGCAAAGCTGACAAATTACACTCAGTGCTTTGAGCAGCGCTCTCCATAGACAGACTGGGGAGAGCAGAGTGTCGACCACCCTACTAAAGCCAAGGTTAGACTGGGGAGAGCAGAGTGCCCACCACCCTACTAAAGCCAAGGTTAGACTGGGGAGAGCAGAGTGCCGACCACCCTACTAAAGCCAAGGTTAGACTGGGGAGAGCAGAGAGCCGACCACCCTACTAAAGCCAAGGTTAGACTGGGGAGAGCAGAGAGCCAACCACCCTACTAAAGCCAAGGTTAGACTGGGGAGAGCAGAGAGCCGACCACCCTACTAAAGCCAAGGTTAGACTGGGGAGAGCAGAGTGTCGACCACCCTACTAAAGCCAAGGTTAGACTGGGGAGAGCAGAGTGCCCACCACCCTACTAAAGCCAAGGTTAGACTGGGGAGAGCAGAGTGCCGACCACCCTACTAAAGCCAAGGTTAGACTGGGGAGAGCAGAGAGCCGACCACCCTACTAAAGCCAAGGTTAGACTGGGGAGAGCAGAGTGCCGACCACCCTACTTAAAGCCAAGGTTAGACTGGGGAGAGCAGAGAGCCGACCACCCTACTAAAGCCAAGGTTAGACTGGGGAGAGCAGAGTGTTTACCACCCTACTAAAGCCAAGGTTAGACTGGGGAGAGCAGAGTGCCGACCACCCTACTAAAGCCAAGGTTAGACTGGGGAGAGCAGAGAACCGACCACCCTACTAAAGCCAAGGTTAGACTGGGGAGAGCAGAGTGCCGACCACCCTACTAAAGCCAAGGTTAGACTGGGGAGAGCAGAGTGCCGACCACCCTACTAAAGCCAAGGTTAGACTGGGGAGAGCAGAGAGCCGACCACCCTACTAAAGCCAAGGTTAGACTGGGGAGAGCAGAGTGTTTACCACCCTACTAAAGCCAAGGTTAGACTGGGGAGAGCAGAGAGCCGACCACCCTACTAAGGCCAATGTTAAACTGGGGAGAGCAGAGTGTTTACCACCCTACTAAAGCCAAGGTTAGACTGGGGAGAGCAGAGTGCCGACCACCCTACTAAAGCCAAGGTTAGACTGAGGAGAGCAGAGTGCCCACCACCCTACTAAAGCCAAGGTTAGACTAGGGAGAGCAGAGTGCCGACCACCCTGCTAAAGCCAAGGTTAGACTGGGGAGAGCAGAGCGCTGACCACCCTACTAAAGCCAAGGTTAGACTGGGGAGAGCAGAGTGCCGACCACCCTACTAAAGCCGAGGTTAGACTGGGGAGAACAGAGAGCCGACCACCCTACTAAAGCCAAGGTTAGACTGTGGAGAACAGAGTGCTGACCACCCTACTAAAGCCAAGGTTAGCGGAGTTAAAGTTTGAGTAAAACGACACTCACCTTGATTCTTTCAGAGCTTACCACACTCTTCCATGCTCCACTTCAGTCACAGTGGTCTGCCGCTGCTGTGGGAACTGTTCTGACATTCTCATATGCTTTGCTTATTCGAAGTGACTGTTGATTGTTGAATTTCTTTGTTGAATTGGGCCATTTTCCATGGTAACAGCGCAGTAATTGGTCAAAATTACAAACCCGCTTTTGATTGGACCCTTTTATGCGCTAAAAGTGCGGGGATTGGTCAAAATTGCGAGCTCTCGCATAATATGCGCTGATTGGGTGGGCAAAAAAGTATTTAGTCAGCCACCAATTGTGCAAGTCTTCACAAGGTTTTCAAACACTGTTGCTGGTATTTTGGCCAATTCCTCCATGCAGATCTCCTCTAGAGCAGTGATGTTTTGGGGCTGTTGCTGGGCAACACGGACTTTCAACTCCCTCCAAAGATTTTCAATGGGGTTGAGATCTGGAGACTGGCTAGGCCACTACAGGACCTTGAAATGTTTCTTACGAAGCCACTCCTTCGTTGCCCGGGCGGTGTGTTTGGGATCATTGTCATGCTGAAAGACCCAGCCACGTTTCAACTTCAATGCCCTTGCTGATGGTAGGCTTTGTTACTTTGGTCCCAGCTCTCTGCAGGTCATTCACTAGGTTCCCCCGTGTGGTTCTGGGATTTTTGCTCACCGTTCTTGTGATCATTTTGACCCCACGGGGTGAGATCTTGCGTGGAGCCTCAGATCGAGGGAGATTATCAGTGGTCTTGTATGTCTTCCATTTCCTAATAATTGCTCCCACAGCTGATTTCTTCAAACCAAGCTGCTTACCTATTGCAGATTCAGTCTTCCCAGCCTGGTGCGGGTCTATAATTTTGTTTCTGGTGTCCTTTGACAGCTCTTTGGTCTTGGCCATAGTGGAGTTTGGAGTGTGACTGTTTGAGGTTGTGGACAGGTGTCTTTTATACTGATAACAAGTTCAAACAGGTGCCATTAATACAGGTAACGAGTGGAGGACAGAGGAGCCTCTTAAAGAAGAAATTACAGGTCTGTGAGAGCCAGAAATCTTGCTTGTTTGTAGTTGACCAAATACTTATTTTCCACCATAATTTGCAAATAAATTCATAAAAAATCCTACAATGTGATTTTCTGGATTTTTTTCTCTCAATTTTGTCTGTCATAGTTGAAGTGAGGAAAATGTTGAAAATTACAGGCCTCTCTCATCTTTTTAAGTGGGAGAACTTGCACAATTGGTGGCTGACTAAATACTTTTTTGCCCCACTGTGTATATATATATATATATATATATATATACATATATACATACACACACACACACACACACACACACATAAAGTCAATCAAATGAAATCAAACACACACACACACACACGTACTCTCACACACCACCTCATGAACCTCTAAAAACTCACTTTCCCTCTTTCTCTCTCTCTCTCTCTCTCTCTCTCTCTCTCTCTCTCTCTCTCTCTCTCTCTCTCTCTCTCTCTCTCTCTCTCTCTCCCTCTAAATTCAATTCAAATCAAGGGGCTTTATTGGCATGGAAAACATGTGTTAACATTGCCAAAGCAAGTGAGGTAGATAATATACAAAAGTGGAATAAACAATCAAAATTAACAGTAAACATCACACATACAGACATTTCAAAACAATAAAGACATTACAAATGTCATATTATACATATATATATATATATACAGTGTTGTAACGATGTACAAATGGTTAAAGAACACAAGGGAAAATAAATAAGCATAAATATGGGTTGTATTTACAATGGTGTTTGTTCTTCACTGGTTGCCCTTTTCTTGTGGCAACAGGTCACAAATCTTGCTGCTGTGATGGCACACTGTGGAATTTCCCCCAGTAGATATGGGAGTTTATCAAAATTGGATTTGTTTTCGAATTCTTTGTGGATCTGTGTAATCTGAGGGAAATATGTCTCTCTAATATGGTCATACATTGGACAGGAGGTTAGGAAGTGCAGCTCAGTTTCCACCTCATTTTGTGTGCAGTGTGCACATAGCCTGTCTTCTCTTGAGAGCCAGGTCTGTCTACGGCGGCCTTTCTCAATAGCCAGGCTATGCTCACTTAGTCTGTACATAGTCAAAGCTTTTCTTAAGTTTGGGTCAGTCACAGTGGACAGGTATTCTGCCGCTGTGTACTCTCTGTTTAGGGCCAAATAGCATTCTAGTTTGCTCAGTTTTTTTGTTAATTCTTTCCAATGTGTCAAGTAATTATCTTTTTGTTTTCTCATGATTTGGTTGGGTCTAATTGTGCTGCTGTCTCTCTCTCTCTCTCTCTCTTTCTCTCTCTCTCTCTCTCTCTCTCTCTCTCTCTCTCTCTCTCTCTCTCTCTCTCTCTCTCTCAGGCTGCTAAATGGTGTGGTGATGGCCTCTACCTGCTGGCCTCCCAGCCCGTGGACAAGTGTCAGTCACATGAAGGGGCGGAGTCAGCGCTGCAGGAAATGGAGCGTTACCTAGATATGGCGGGGCACAACAAACTAACTGATCCTAGCTCCATCTACAGTGATTACAAGACAGTGCTCAACCAGGACTTCAGGGTAAGGGGATCCAGCTCTCTGACATGAATCCATGTCTGGATATCACTAAAATCTGTCATCATAACGTCAATAAGTCAACGCAAATAAAATAAAATAAACAGCTGTCAACACCTGTGAGTGTCCCACAGTAATGTTGCTCCTTGGTCCTCTGCACTCCTCTCTCCTTTCCTCTTCTCTCCTTCTCTCATCTCCCCTCTTTCCTCTCCTCTCCCCCTTTCCTCTCCTCTCCTCCTCTCATCTCCCCCTTTCCATTCCGCTCCTCTCATATCCCCTCTCCTCTCCTCCTCTCATATCCCCCTTTCCTCTCATCTCCTCTTCTCATCTCCCCTTTCCTCTCCTCTCCTCCTCTCATATCCCCTTTCCTCTCCTCTCCTCCTCTCATATCCCCTTTCCTCTCCTCTCATATCCCCTTTCCTCTCCTCTCCTCCTATCATCTCCCCCTTTCCTCTCCTCTCCTCCTCTCATATCCCCTTTCCTCTCCTCTCCTCCTCTCATATCCCCTTTCCTCTCCTCTCATCTCCCCTTTCCTCTCCTCTCCTCCTCTCATCTCCCCCTTTCCTCTCCTCTCCTCCTCTCATATCCCCTTTCCTCTCCTCCTCTCATATCCCCTTTCCTCGCCTCTCATCTCCCCCTTTCCTTTCCTCTCCTCTCATATCCCCTTCCCTCTCCTCTCCTCTCCTCATCTCCCCTCTTTCCTCTCTTCTCATATCCCCTTTCCTCTTCTCTCCTCTTCTCATATCCCCTTTCCTCTTCTCTCCTCCTCTCATATCCCCTTTCCTCTTCTCTCCTCCTCTCATCTCCCCCTTTCCTCTCCTCTCCTCCCTTCATCTCCCCTCTTTCCTCTCCTCTCATATCCCCTTTCCTCTCCTCTCCTCCTCTCCCCTCTTTTCCTCTCCGCTCATATCCCCTTTCATCTCCTCTCAACTCCCCCTTTCCTCTCCTCTCATATCCCCTGTCCTCTCCTCCTCTCATCTCCCCCTTTCCTCTCCTCTCATCTCCCCCTTTCCTCTCCTCTCATATCCCCTCTTTCCTCTCCTCTCATATCCCCTTTCCTCTCCTCTCCTCTCCTCCTCTCATCTCCCCTCTTTTCCTCTCCGCTCATAACCCCTTTCCTCTCCTCCTCTCATATCCCCTTTCCTCTCCTCCATCTCCCCCCTTTCCTCTCCTCTCATATCCCCTTTCCTCTCCTCCTCTCCTCCTCTCCTCCTCTCATATCCCCTTTCCTCTCCTCTCATCTCCCCCTTTCCTCTCCTCTCATATCCCCTTTCCTCTCCTCCTCTCCTCTCATTTCCCCCTTTCCTCTCCTCTCCCCCTTTCCTCTCCTCTCATCTCCCCATTTCCTCTCCTCTCATCTCCCCCTTTCCTCTCCTCTCATCTCCCTCTTTCCTCTCATCTCCCTCTTTCCTCTCCTCTCATCTCCCCATTTCCTCTCCTCTCATATCCCCTTTCCTTTCCTTTCCTCCTCCCTCAGGACCAAATAGATAAAGTCTTTCAGAAGCAGGTATCCGTGCAGGAGATGTTTGAGAAGAGGATGGTCAGTCTGAAGAAGCTGGCAGCCAAACAAACCAGGCCAGTCCAGCCTGTGGCCCCAAGGCCTGAAGCCTTCATCAAGTCCCCACTCTCCTCGCCAGGTGAGCCCCGACATATCACATGTCCTTATACATCACCACTCCTTACATACCACCAGTCCTTACATACCACCAGTCCTAACATACCACCAGTCCTAACATACCACCAGTCCTAACATACCACCAGTCCTAATATACCACTAGTCCTTACATACCACCAGTCCTTACATACCACCAGTCCTAACATACCACCAGTCCTAATATACCACTAGTCCTTACATACCACCAGTCCTTACATACCACCAGTCCTTACATACCACCAGTCCTTACATACTACCAGTCCTAATATACCACTAGTCCTTACATACCACCAGTCCTTACATACCACCAGTCCTAATATACCACCAGTCCTTACATACCACCAGTCCTAATATACCACCAGTCCTAACATACCACTAGTCCTAACATACCACCAGTCCTAATATACCACTAGTCCTTACATACCACCAGTCCTTACATACCACCAGTCCTAATATACCACCAGTCCTTACATACCACCAGTCCTAATATACCACCAGTCCTAACATACCACTAGTCCTAACATACCACCAGTCCTTACATACCACCAGTCCTAATATACCACCAGTCCTTACATACCACCAGTCCTAATATACCACCAGTCCTAATATACCACCAGTCCTAACATACCACTAGTCCTAACATACCAACAGTCCTTACATACCACCAGTCCTAACATACCACCAGTCCTAATATACCACCAGTCCTAATATACCACCAGTCCTTACATACCACCAGTCCTAATATACCACCAGTCCTTACATACCACCAGTCCTAATATACCACCAGTCCTAACATACCACTAGTCCTAACATACCACCAGTCCTAATATACCACTAGTCCTTACATACCACCAGTCCTTACATACCACCAGTCCTAATATACCACCAGTCCTTACATACCACCAGTCCTAATATACCACCAGTCCTAACATACCACTAGTCCTAACATACCACCAGTCCTAATATACCACTAGTCCTTACATACCACCAGTCCTTACATACCACCAGTCCTAATATACCACCAGTCCTTACATACCACCAGTCCTAATATACCACCAGTCCTAACATACCACTAGTCCTAACATACCACCAGTCCTTACATACCACCAGTCCTAATATACCACCAGTCCTTACATACCACCAGTCCTAATATACCACCAGTCCTAATATACCACCAGTCCTAACATACCACTAGTCCTAACATACCAACAGTCCTTACATACCACCAGTCCTAACATACCACCAGTCCTAATATACCACCAGTCCTAATATACCACCAGTCCTTACATACCAACAGTCCTTACATACCACCAGTCCTAACATACCACCAGTCCTAATATACCACCAGTCCTAATATACCACCAGTCCTTACATACCACCAGTCCTAATATACCACCAGTCCTTACATACCACCAGTCCTAATATACCACCAGTCCTTACATACCACCAGTCCTAATATACCACCAGTCCTAATATACCACCAGTCCTAACATACCACTAGTCCTAACATACCAACAGTCCTTACATACTACTAGTCCTAACATACCAACAGTCCTTACATACCACCAGTCCTTACATACCACCAGTCCTAACATACCACTAGTCCTAACATACCACTAGTCCTAACATACCACCAGTCCTTACATACTACCAGTCCTTACATACCACCAGTCCTTACATACCACCAGTCCTTACATACCACCAGTCCTAACATACCACTAGTCCTAACATACCACTAGTCCTAACATACCACTAGTCCTAACATACCACTAGTCCTAACATACCACTAGTCCTAACATACCACCAGTCCTTACATACTACCAGTCCTTACATACCACCAGTCCTTACATACCACCAGTCCTTACATACCACCAGTCCTAACATACCACTAGTCCTAACATACCACTAGTCCTTACATACCACCAGTCCTAACATACCACTAGTCCTAACATACCACCAGTCCTAACATACCACTAGTCCTTACATACCACTAGTCCTAACATACCACTAGTCCTAACATACCACTAGTCCTTACATACCACTAGTCCTTACATACCACTAGTCCTAACATACCACTAGTCCTTACATACCACTAGTCCTAACATACCACCAACATAGAGTTAATGCTCTTTTAACTGGAACAGTCAATGTATATTTAGATACGTGTATAGTGTCAATTTCCCACCTCATGTCCGCACCTCTCTCTTCCTCTGCGCCATAGCAAAGAGAGTGCTGGAGAAGAGTTGCTCAGAGGGAGACTCTGTGAATGGGGTCAGCAGTAGAACAGTAAGTAGAGGGTCCTCTTACTTTGGTCAGTCTTTTACTGTGGGGTAGTATTGTCATACCAGTAGTATATATGTTAAATGAGACACTAGCTCCAGTCATTTCAGTAGATCCTCATCCTATCCTGTGTTTTCAGGTGGAGGGCCAGCTACAAAGCAGCAGAAGTACCTCACTGTCAGAGGAGGACGAGAACCTGGCCATCCTCAGAAAGTAAGTTCTGTCTGTGTTCTGTCAGCTGTGATGATGTATGATGGCTAGTGTCTTAGTTATGTCTGACCATCTGTCTGTATTGAGTCTTTGATGTTTCTCTGTGTTGTGTTGTTTTCTCTGTGTTGTGTTTCACCCCATAGAAATAAGAATGATAAAGGCTCCCTAGTCATCTGGTGTCTGTATCATGTATGGCCTGTGTGTAAGCTATAGCATCTGTCTGTATTGTTATAATAGAATTATGTCTGACCCGTCTGTATTATTATAATAGAATTATGTCTGACCCGTCTATATTATTATAATTATGTCTGACAAGTCTATATTATTATAATTATGTCTGACACGTCTATATTATTATAATTATGTCTGATAAAGTCTATATTATTCTAATATAATTATGTCTGACACGTCTATATTATTATAATTATGTCTGACAAGTCTATATTATTATAATTATGTCTGACACGTCTATAAATTATCATATAATTATGTCTGACCCGTTTAGATAGGCAAAATTCTGGTAACTTTCCCAGAATTCCCAGTTTTTCCAAAAACATAGTGGGAGGATTCCGGATTTCCTGTTTATTCCTTCTCAATCCCAGGAATCTTCCAACTGGGATTCCTGAAAAACCTAGGAATTTGGGGAAAATTACCGGAATATTGCAACCCTAATCCTGTTTAAATCATGCCCGACCTGTCTATACTCTGTCTGACCTGTGCTATGTCGCTCTGTAGACATGTAATGAATGAGCTACTGGAGACAGAAAGGGGGTACGTGGAGGAACTGCACTGTGTCCTACAGGTGTGTATCCCTCTCCCCTGGACCATATGAACCGTCAATCCCTCTCCCCTGAACCATATGAACCCTCAATCCCTCTCCTCTGGGCCCTATGAACCCTCAATCCCTCTCTCCTGGACCATATGAACCCTCTACTCTGAACCATATGAATCCTCAATCCCTCTCCCCTGGACCATATGAGTCCTCAATCCCTCTCCCCTGAACCATATGAACCCTCAATCCCTCTCCTCTGGGCCCTATGAACCCTCAATCCCTCTCCCCTGGACCATATGAACCCTCAATTCCTCTCCCCTGGACCATATGAACCCTCAATCCCTCTCCCCTGGACCATATGAACCCTCAATCCCTCTCCCCTGGGCCATATGAGCCCTCTCCCCTGGACCATATGAGCCCTCTCCCCTGGACCATATGAGCCCTCTCCCTCATATGAACCCTTTATCCCTCTCCCCTGGACCCTATGAACCCTCAATCCCTCCCTCAATCCCTCTCCCCTGGACTCTGTGAACCCTCTATCCCTCTCCCCTGGACCATATGAACCCTCTCCCCTGGACCATATGAACCCTCTCCCCTCTCCCCTGGACCCTATGAACCCTCAATCCCTCTCTCCTGGGCCATATGAACCCTCTCCCCTGGACAACATGGAACCTCAATCCCTCTCCCCTGGACCCTATGAATCCTCAATCCCTCTCCCCTGGACCCTATGAATCCTCAATCCCTCTCCCCTGGACCATATGAGCCCTCTCCCCCATAGGAACCCTCAATCCCTCTCCCCTAGACCATATGAACCCTCTCACCTGGACCATATGAACCCTCTATCCTTCTCCCCTGGACCCTATGAAACCTCAATCCCTCTCCCCTGGACCCTATGAATCCTCAATCCCTCTCCCCTGGACCATATGAGCTCTCTCCCCTGGACCCAATGAACCCTCAATCCCTCTCCCCTGGACCATATGAACCCTCAATCCCTCTCCCCTGGACCAAATGAACCCTCAATCCCTCTCCCCTAGACCATATGAACCCTCAATCCCTCTCCCCTCTCCCCTGGACCATATGAACCATCAATCCCTCTCCCCTGGACCATATGAACCCTCAATCTCTCTCCCCTGGACCATATGAACCCTCAATCCCTCTCCCCTGAACCATATGAACCCTCAATCCCTCTCCCCTGGACCATATGAACCCTCTATCCCTCTCCCCTGGACCATATGAATCCTCAATCCCTCTCCCCTGGACCATATGAACCCTCAATCCCTCTCCCCTGGACCATATGAACCCTCTCCCCTGGACCATATGAACCCTCTCCCCTGGACCATATGAACCCTCTATCCCTCTCCCCTGGACCATATGAACCCTCTATACCTCTCCCCTGGACCATATGAACCCTCTATCCCTCTCCCCTGGACCATATGAACCCTCAATCCCTCTCCCCTGGACCATATGAACCCTCAATCCCTCTCCCCTGGACCATATGAACCCTCAATCCCTCTCCCCTGGACCATATGAACCCTCTATCCCTCTCCCCTGGACCATATGAACCCTCAATCCCTCTCCCCTGGACCATATGAACCCTCAATCCCTCTCCCCTGGACCATATGAACACTCTATCCCTCTCCCCTGGACCATATGAATCCTCAATCCCTCTCCCCTGGACCATATGAACCCTCAATCCCTCTCCCCTGGACCATATGAACCCTCTCCCCTGGACCATATGAACCCTCTATCCCTCTCCCCTGGACCATATGAACCCTCTCCCCTGGACCATATGAACCCTGTCAGTCCTCTTCACCTGTGTGCATCTGTCCTAAGTATTCAGCTTACCCTCTCCAAATAATGAGCTCAATCATTGGAGGCGCTGGTTCACAAAACTGACCTGAGATCTGTCTCTAGGTCATCCTAAATAATCTTTCTCTGTGTATTTCAGGGCTATGCCTCAGAGATGGACAATCCAGCCATGGCCAGCCTCATGCCCGCTCCTCTGCAGAACAAGAAAGATGTGCTATTTGGCAACATGCCAGAGATCTACACCTTCCACAAGAGGTAAACGAGCCCCCCCCCCCCCCCCACCCCCTAGTGGTTAATAATGGTACTTACACAGTGATAGAACTACTGTCATTGTACTAACTGACTGATCATCTCTCTGTTTCTTGTCATCTTCCAGGACCTTTCTGGGGGAGTTAGAAGAGTACCAAGGCTGCCCGGAACTTGTGGGTCGTTGTTTTCTGCAGAGGGTGAGGGATTGGAGATATGTTGTGTCTAAATCACTAGTCTGATTGTGAAGCAGGGGTATTCCTCTCTTTTCTTTATTTTCTCTCTCTCTCTCTCTCTCTCTCTCTCTCTCTCTCTCTCTCGCTCTCTCTCTCTCTCTTCTCTCTCTTCTCTCTCTCTCTCTCTGTCTCTCTCTCTCTCGCTCTCTCGCTCTCTCGCTCTCTCGCTCTCTCTCTCTCTCTCTCTCTCAGATGACAGACCTGCAGATCTATGAGAAGTATTGTCAGAATAAACCTCGCTCTGAGAGCTTGTGGAGACAGTGCTCCGACTGCACCTTCTTCCAGGTACACACCTTTTACACACCTCCCCTTAGGTACACACCATACATACACACCTCCCCTGAGGTACACACCATATACACTTCCCCTAAGTTACACATCATATATACACCTCCCCTGAAATACACACCATATACACACTTCCCCTAAGTTACACATCATATACACACCTCCCCTGAAATACACACCATATACACACCTCCCCTAAGTTACACATCATATACACACCTCCCCTAAGTTACACACCATATATACACCTCCCCTGAAATACACACCATATACACACCTCCCCTGAGGTACACACTATATATACACCTCCCCTGAGGTACACACCATATATACACCTCCCCTGAGGTACACACCATATATACACCTCCCCTGAGGTACACACCATATATACACCTCCCCTGAGGTACACACCATATACACCTCCCCTGAGGTACACACCATATATACACCTCCCCTGAGGTACACACCATATATACACCTCCCCTGAGGTACACACCATATATACACCTCCCCTGAGGTACACACCATATATTGGGGCGGCAGGGTAGCCTAGTGGTTAGAGCATTGGACTAGTAACCGAAAGGTTGCAAGTTCATATCCCCGAGCTGACAGGGTACAAATCTGTCGTTCTGCCCCTGAACAGGCAGTTAACCCACTGTTCCTAGGCCGTCATTGAAAATAAGAATCTGTTCTTAACTGACTTGCCTAGTTAAATAAATACACCTCCCCTGAGGTACACACCATATACACACAGACCCCAAAAAGCTTCAGGCCTGAGTGGTTATTTCCTACTAATCTTTTCTCCCTGTTCTGGGCTGCACTAGGAATGTCAGAAGAAGCTGGAACATAAACTGGGCTTGGATTCCTATCTCCTGAAACCGGTCCAGAGGATCACCAAATACCAGCTCCTGTTGAAGGTATATCATCTATAAAGATCTAATCTGCATTAGGGGACACAGCACCACTGACTCACCCCTCTGCCCCTCATCCCCTATAGTCCAAACCCCATCAGCCCAGCTCCATCCTCTCTCCTTTACTTCCTCATGCCTTAAAGCTGAAATCCCTAAAGGGGACACAGCACCACTACCTCACCCCTCTGCCCCTCATCCCCTATAGTCCATACCTCATCAGCCCAGCTCCATCCTCTCTCCTTTACTTCCTCATGCCTTAAAGCTGAAATCCCTAAAGGGGACACAGCACCACTACCTCACCCCTCTGCCCCTCATCCGCTATAGTCCATACCTCATCAGCCCAGCTCCATCCTCTCTCCTTTACTTCCTCATGCCTTAAAGCTGAAATCCCTAAAGGGGACACAGCACCACTGCCTCACCCCTCTGCCCCTCATCCCCTATAGTCCATACCTCATCAGCCCAGCTCCATCCTCTCTCCTTCACTTCCTCATATGCCTTAAAGCCGAAATCCCTAAAGGGGACACAGCACCACTGCCTCACCCCTCTGCCCCTCATCCCCTATAGTCCATACCTCATCAGCCCAGCTCCATCCTCTCTCCTTCACTTCCTCATGCCTTAAAGCTGAAATCCCTAAAGGGGACACAGCACCACTGCCTCACCCCTCTGCCCCTCATCCCCTATAGTCCATACCTCATCAGCCCAGCTCCATCCTCTCTCCTTTACTTCCTCATGCCTTAAAGCTGAAATCCCTAAAGAGGACACAGCACTACTGTTCTCCCAGGCACCTGTGTTCTTCTTTTTGTTTTGTTGATGAAAGAAGCATCCAGCATCGTGGAGGGAAAAGAGTTGCAGTACATATTCTGATGTTCTATCGCCAGCGTGATGATGTCAGATGGGGAAAACTGTGTTGGTTGTTTGCAGTAACTTCTTTGTTGTTGTCATGTCCCAAAGGGACGTGGTAGTTTCCCCAATTAAGGATTCTAGATTTGTTGTCTCAAACATTAAAATATTTAGGTCCATATTAATATCTTTTGTACTTTGTTCTTTATACACCATTCCATTACAGACCTAAAACGTCAATGTGTGTCTTTGAATTGTAGGAGCTGCTAAAGTACAGTAAGGGCTGTGAGGGGTCAGAGGCCCTGCAGGATGCGCTCACCTCTATCCTGGGAATCTTGAAGGCTGTCAATGACTCCATGCATCTCATTGCTATCACTGGATACGATGTGAGTTTATCATCGCTCAACTTCATATTGTATGAAATGTACTGCATATTGTATCAAATGTACTTCATATTATATGAAATGTACTGCATATTGTATGAAATGTACTGCATATTGTATGAAATGTACTGCATATTGTTATGAAATGTACTGCATATTGTATTAAATGTACTGCATATTGTTATGAAATGTACTGCATATTGTATGAAATGTACTTCATATTGTATGAAATGTACTGCATATTGTATGAAATGTACTTCATATTGTATGAAATGTACTGCATATTGTATGAAATGTACTGCATATTGTTATGAAATGTACTGCATATTGTATTAAATGTACTGCATATTGTTATGAAATGTACTGCATATTGTATGAAATGTACTTCATATTGTTATGAAATGTACTGCATATTGTATGAAATTTACTTCATATTGTATGAAATGTACTGCATATTGTATGAAATGTACTTCATATTGTATGACATTTACTGCATATTGTATGAAATGTACTTCATATTGTTATGAAATGTATTGCATATTGAATGAAACATATTCCTTTCATGGCGTCAACATCACATTATATCAGATATGTCAATATTACATGAGTCAGCAGCACCATAGCTTATGATGGCACATGAACTTTCTCCTGACCTGTGACCCCTCTTCTGATAGGGTCACCTGGGTGACCTGGGCCGGCTGCTGATGCAGGGGTCATTCAGCGTGTGGACGGAACACAAGAAAGGTCACGCCAAGGTCAAGGACATGGCCCGCTTCAAGCCTATGCAGAGACACCTGTTCCTGCACGAGAAAGCCCTGCTCTTCTGTAAGAGACGGGAGGAGAACGGGGAGGGCTACGAGAAAGCCCCGTCCTACAGCTTCAAACAGTCCCTTAGTGTGAGTCTGTCTGTCTGTCTGTCTGTGTTGTGAGACTGTCTGTGTCTGTCTGTCTGTCTGTCTGGTGTTGTGTTGTGTGTCTGTCGGTCTTACCAAGTGAGTTCAAATAGATGCTTTAGAAGGTAAACTTTTCCAACACGGTATGCCCTCTACCAGATGAGTGCTGTGGGCATCACTGAGAATGCCAAAGGTGACAACAAGAAGTTTGAGGTCTGGTGCAACTCACGGGAGGAGGTGTACATTGTGCAGGTGCGTGACCAGCACTCAAACCCTGCCCATTCAACTGCTATAGATTACATGACAATGTATTTATTTTTTACAATGACACACAAATCACATCGGACTCTGTTTGGAATGTAACACATATCTGCACTAACCAGTAATGGGTTTCATCGTTGTAATTCAGGCCCCGACGACTGAGGTGAAAACGACGTGGGTGAACGAGATCCGGAAGGTTCTGACAACACAGCTGGAGGCCTACAGAGGTAGACCTGGGGTCATATAGTATTTGTTTTCTTTCTAATACTTAGAGTGTATTATATTCTAATTACATTGAGTGTTACATTGTTCAGTGCTCATGATAAGGTGGGACTGTGGTAGATCTCCCTGCATGTCTTCCAGAAGCCAGCCAACAGAGGTCGTCAGACGGACTGTTCCAGTTCCCTCCTACCGCTGGAGAACCTGTCAGCCTTGGGTCAGTCACCTGACCCATATTAACTTATCACTGACCCCCTCCCACACTTGTTCCATATCAAATCACATTTTATTGGTCACATACACGTGATTAGCAGGTGCTATTGAGGGTGTAGCGAAATGCTTGTTCTTCTAGCTTCTAGCTTCTAGTAAATCTAACTAGTAATATCTAACAAATTACACAACATATACCCAATGCTCAGTGAATGAGATACTGTAGAACAGTATAGAATACAGTAAATACATATGAGATGAGTAATGTCAGATATGTAAACATTATTAAAGTGACTAGTGTTCCATTCCATATTGACCTATCACTGACCACCTACCACACTTGTACCATATGGACCTATCACAGACCCTCTCCCACACTTGTCCCATATTGACCTATCACAGACTCTCTCCTACATTTGTCCCATATTGACCTATCACAGACTCTCTCCTACATTTGTCCCATATTGACCTATCACAGACTCTCTCCTACATTTGTCCCATATTGACCTATCACAGACTCTCTCCTACATTTGTCCCATATTGACCTATCACAGACTCTCTCCTACATTTGTCCCATATTGACCTATCACAGACTCTCTCCTACATTTGTCCCATATTGACCTATCACAGACTCTCTCCTACATTTGTCCCATATTGACCTATCACAGACTCTCTCCTACATTTGTCCCATATTGACCTATCACAGACTCTCTCCTACATTTGTCCCATATTGACCTATCACAGACTCTCTCCTACATTTGTCCCATATTGACCTATCACAGACTCTCTCCTACATTTGTCCCATATTGACCTATCACAGACTCTCTCCTACATTTGTCCCATATTGACCTATCACAGACTCTCTCCTACATTTGTCCCATATTGACCTATCAAAATACTTTAAAGTCCTACTTAAGTTGTTTATTTGGGGTTTCTGTACTCTACTATTTATATTTTTGACTACTTTTACTTTTACTACATTCCTAAAGAAAATGTTGTACATTTTACTCCATACATTTTCCCTGACACCAAAAAGTACTTGTTACATTTTGAATGCTTAGCAGGACAGGAAAATGTGGTCTAATTCACATACTTATCAAGAGAACATCCCTACTGTCTCTGATCTGGCGGACTCACTAAACACAAATTCTTTGTTTGTAAATTATGTCTGAGTGTTTGAATGTGCCCCTTGCTATCCGTAAATACAAATCGTGCCGTCTGGTTTGCTTAATAGAGTGGTTCCCAACCAGGGGTACTAGGTCCCCTGAGGGCACTGAGCTGATCCACAGGGGGTACTAGGACACCTGGGGGTACTGGGTCTATCCACGGTGGGTACTAGGACACCTGAGGGTACTGGGCCTATCCACAGAGGGTACTAGGACACCTGGGGGTACTGGGCCTATCCACAGGGGGTACTTGGACACCTGGGGGTACTAGGACACCTGGGGGTACTGGGCCTATCCACAGGGGGTACTCGGTCCCCTGAGGGTACTGGGGCTATCCACAGGGGGTACTAGAGAAGAATCATGAGACCAATAGCCTGCTGGTAAAATGCACATGAGGGGGTACTTCAGGGGTCCTCCGGGCAGAATAACATTCAGTTGGTGTTATAGAATAACATTCAGTTGGTGGTACAGAGTAACATTCAGTTGGTGTTATAGAGTAACATTCAGTTGGTGTTATAGAGTAACATTCAGTTGGTGTTATAGAGTAACATTCAGTTGGTGTTATAGAGTAACATTCAGTTGGTGTTATAGAGTAACATTCAGTTGGTGGTATAGAGTAACGTTCAGTTGGTGGTATAGAGTAACATTCAGTTGGTGTTATAGAGTAACATTCAGTTGGTGTTATAGAGTAACATTCAGTTGGTGTTATAGAGTAACATTCAGTTGGTGGTATAGAGTAACATTCAGTTGGTGTTATAGAGTAACATTCAGTTGGTGTTATAGAGTAACATTCAGTTGGTGGTCAGAATAACATTCAGTTGGTGTTATAGAGTAACATTCAGTTGGTGTTACAGATTAACATTCAGTTGGTGGTACAGAGTAACATTCAGTTGGTGGTACAGAATAACATTCAGTTGGTGGTACAGAGTAACATTCAGTTGGTGTTATAGAGTAACATTCAGTTGGTGGTACAGAGTAACATTCAGTTGGTGGTATATAATAACATTCAGTTGGTGGTACAGAGTAACATTCAGTTGGTGGTACAGAGTAACATTCAGTTGGTGGTACAGAATAACATTCAATTGGTGGTACAGAGTAACATTCAGTTGGTGTTATAGAGTAACATTCAGTTGGTGGTACAGAGTAACATTCAGTTGGTGTTATAGAGTAACATTCAGTTGGTGGTACAGAGTAACATTCAGTTGGTGTTATAGAGTAACATTCAGTTGGTGTTATAGAGTAACATTCAGTTGGTGGTACAGAGTAACATTCAGTTGGTGTTATAGAGTAACATTCAGTTGGTGGTACAGAATAACATTCAGTTGGTGGTATAGAGTAACATTCAGTTGGTGTTATAGAGTAACATTCAGTTGGTGTTATAGAGTAACATTCAGTTGGTGGTACAGAATAACATTCAGTTGGTGGTACAGAGTAACATTCAGTTGGTGTTATAGAGTAACATTCAGTTGGTGGTACAGAGTAACATTCAGTTGGTGTTATAGAGTAACATTCAGTTGGTGTTATAGAGTAACATTCAGTTGGTGTTATAGAGTAACATTCAGTTGGTGGTACAGAATAACATTCAGTTGGTGGTACAGAGTAACATTCAGTTGGGGTTATAGAGTAACATTCAGTTGGTGGTACAGAATAACATTCAGTTGGTGTTATAGAGTAACATTCAGTTGGTGTTATAGAGTAACATTCAGTTGGTGGTACAGAGTAACATTCAGTTGGTGTTATAGAATAACATTCAGTTGGTGGTACAGAATAACATTCAGTTGGTGTTATAGAGTAACATTCAGTTGGTGGTACAGAATAACATTCAGTTGGTGTTACAGAGTAACATTCAGTTGGTGGTACAGAGTAACATTCAGTTGGTGGTACAGAGTAACATTCAGTTGGTGTTATAGAGTAACATTCAGTTGGTGGTACAGAATAACATTCAGTTGGTGGTACAGAATAACATTCAGTTGGTGGTACAGTAACTGACAAAGGTTGGGAACCACTGGCTTAATAATTTAAGGAATGTGAAATTATTTATACTTTTACTTTTGATACTTAAGTTTATTTTCGCAATTGCATTTTCTTTTGATAAGTAAGTATATTTAAATCCAAATACTTTTAGACTTTTACTCAAGTAGTATTTTACTGGGTGACTTTCACTTTTACTTGAGTAATTTTCTATTAAGGCATCTTTACTTTTAGTCAAGTATGACAATTGGGTCGGGGAGGTACTTAGATCCAGACTGATTGTGGAGAAGACACTAACGTCCGTAGGCATGACATAGCGTTTGGCCGGAACAAGGAGTCTGGGTAGCCAAGCAACTTGTCTTCGCCTCTCTTGCACCAATGAGAAGGATTTATTTTCCAGTCTAGTATGCCTAGTATAAATCACATGGTTCTGGGTTTTGTGGGTACAGGATTGATCATAGTTATAACCTGAACACAACATGTTGTGTTCCCTCTGTGGGTTGCAGTGTGTTTCTGACTGTTTCAGCCTCCTGTTTCCCCCAGTTCATTTAGAAGAGGGGAGAGGAGCATGAAGGTGAAGAAGGGAGAACCCAGCAGCCCCGACGCTAACTCCTCCCCAATAACCAAAGGTGAACAGAGAGGGGGGGTGGGTGGGTAGGAGCGTCAGCTGTATAACGCAAACCCAGCTCAGAACACCACCTTTCAACTGGGTCTAATGCTAAATTCAGCACTATTTTTTTTACTCTCACCTGTGTCTAATACCTATCACTTTACTAAATCTCCCCTTGTTAATCTAAACAACACTACATTCTGACTTTTACACTTTACTAAACTTTGCTTCTCCCTCTTTGATGAGATGACTAATCTTTCTCTTCACTTTCCCCTCTTACACCTTTTTCCCTATGTGGTCTCTTCTTTCTATTTTGGATGTCTTTCTCTCATCACTGCACTTTCTATCTTTCGCTCCCTTTTATTATGACTCGCATGCCTCTTCCTGTCACTCTCCTGTTTCTCATCCCACTCGCCTCTCCCTCCTGCCCTCTCTACCCTGCTCCTCTCCTTCTCCTGGCCCAGACGGGGCAGTGACCAGTCCTACCTTTAACAGAGCAGCAGTGGCTAAAAAGCGTTTTACCTTGCAGGGCTTCAGCAACTTCAGCAAAGGTAATAGCACTGTCTCGCCACCAGGGCTGCCAGGGTACTTTATGTTACTACATCATGACAGGGCTTTACAAGGCTAATGTCAGCACTGTAGAATACAACATGAAAAAAATGGCATGCTTCCTTCCACAGACTTCTCACCTCCTGACAAAAAAAGCTTAACTTTGCCCAGGATGCCTCTCTCTCTGCCAGGTACAGATTAGCGTCTAGAGAGGTAACTTCGGCCCATAGCTTTAGCCGACCAATTAGAGCTATACTGTAGCTGATAGTAAATTGACCGCTTCAGACCCTGTATCTCTGTTTTTCACCCCTGTGGTGTGTGCTACTACTGACAGAGTAGACATACTTCCTGTAACTTCCACTTTAAAGATGTGCTACTACTGACAGAGTAGACATACTTCCTGTAACTTCCACTTTAAAGATGTGCTACTACTGACAGAGTAGACATACTTCCTGTAACTTCCACTTTAAAGATGTGCTACTACTGACAGAGTAGACATACTTCCTGTAACTTCCACTTTAAAGATGTGCTACTACTGACAGAGTAGACATACTTCCTGTAACTTCCACTTTAAAGATGTGCTACTACTGACAGAGTAGACATACTTCCTGTAACTTCCACTTTAAAGATGTGCTACTACTGACAGAGTAGACATACTTCCTGTAACTTCCACTTTAAAGATGTGCTACTACTGACAGAGTAGACATACTTCCTGTAACTTCCACTTTAAAGATGTGCTACTACTGATTTCTACTTCCTGATAGTGTCTAGCTGCTCCTCTTCACTCTCTTCTCTTCTATTCGGCTAGGTTCTCCCACAAGCCCTGACCATAAAACCAAACGTCATGAGATAAAGAGTGATCCCACTCCGTTCGGCTTCAAAGGTACACCATCCCATAATAACTCTATTCCCTGACTCTGTGGTCGACCACGGTCACTGTATTTGATCCTTTCGACCGTGGTTGGTCAGGGTGATTTTTTTACACACAGCAGTTTCTCCCCTCAGACAAAGAGAACATGGTTCATCAGGGAATGTATGACACATTGTGTTGACTGACAGGCAACAGTGGTCGTAGTTACCACGCTCGGTCATTTACTGTGGTTGAGCACGTTCGCTGCGGTCTATCCCTTTGACTGTGTTTCATTGCGGTCGTGTGTATCTATCTCTCTCTCAGACCCAGGCCCTTACGCTCACCTCCACCTGGGCCGAGTCAGGTGGCTCAGCACCTCGAGTCTCTTACAGACCAAGAGGAGAGGTAACCGTACAGCAGTCGACTGGACTGGTTTAGACTATTGAAATGTGGAATGATCACAAAATGGCTGCCGAATTTCCTTGAGAGGTTTGCCCCTCGTCTCTCTCACTCCCTACACACTGTGTTCCCAGGCCTGAGTGTGTGTATGCACATGCAATACATTTACCAAGAAACGGGCACGTTCCTGGTTGCTTAGTGGTGTTGCGGTTCTGAATGGTCCAGCACGATTACTGTAGGCTCACTGATGGCTTTGTGGTTGAGTTCCACTGGACTTGGTCCTGTTCTCTCTGATTGCGGTCCACCCCGTCACTGACTGTATCTGGTCAAGCAGAAGTTGCTGCAGTGCCTGCTCTCACTCTGTGTGTGTGTGTGTGTGTGTGTGTGTATGTGTGTGTGTGTGTGTATATGTGTCTCTCGCTCTCTCTCCACACCATACTCTTATGTCCCCTCTCTCCCTTTCTCCTCTAGGATGGACTAAGGGCTCTCTCTCATTGGACGCCAACGAGGAGAATGATGGGTACTCTAGCACTGAAGAGCCCCTAACCTCCGACCCTGAGGACGGGGGGGGAAAGAAACTGGTGAGTGTGTATCTGTGTGATGATTGTCATCCACTCCAAGCTGTTTTGTAGCACCACGTACAAACCGTTTTAAAATGATAGTTTACAATCGTACATACAATGTAACACCCTATCTTGACGGTGTGCAGTGTGCAGGGAAGTACACAGTGGTGTCTGACTATGAGAAATGCAGCACCCAGGATCTGTCAGTCAAGAGTGGTGAAACAGTTCAGCTGATCAAGGAGGGAGAAGATGGCCAGTGGTGAGGATATTACCTCGACACTGGGTTTCACACAATCACACTATCACACTAGTCTATTCTAGCAGGGTAATATTCATTAGGACACATCATAGTAGGTAGCAAAGGTAGCTAAGTGCTGATTGGGCGGACGGGGTTGTGTGTGTTTCTGTAGGTTTGTGAAGAATCTGAAGACTAAGCAGGAGGGCTTGGTGGCTGCTGCCAACCTTTACACCCTGATTGGAGAGTCCACGTCCTGCCAGTCTCTCACCAGCTCAGGTACAACCTCCTCTCCATCTAGGTACAAGTATGTGTGTGTGTGTGTGTGTGTGTGTGTGTGTGTGTGTGTGTGTGTGTGTGTGTGTGTGTGTGTGCGCATCTCTCCTATGCCATCTCCTTTAACCTCTCTGTGTGTGAGCATCTCTCCTAAACCATCTCCTCTAACCTCTCTCTCCCTGTGTGTGTGTATATATATATATATATATATATATATATTACAGAGGGCAGTGGCTCAGGGAACCTCAGCACTTCATCCAGCTGCTGTGAGACCAACACCAGCTCCTCTGACATCAAGCCCTGAATCCTTCCCTGGCCACGCCTGGTCTCCGGAGCCGAACGCTACAGCACCAGCTGGTGGCTCCCCCAACAAAGCAGTTCTTTCTCCCCCACCCAAAACCCAACTTTGCCTCTCCTTACCCAGAGGCTGGATTAGGATACTGGTCAGCCACTTCAAGAAAATGCCAACTAATGCCAATGTTCCAGTGACCAGTCTATAGATAGTAGTGTCATTGATTAGAGAATGGATCTGGTGCCCTGGTGTAATTGTAGAGACACAGTGCAGTGTTTGTAGAAAGAAGCTACATTCATCCATATCTATCCACCCATCCACAGGATGAGCAAGTGGAGTATGAGGTCTAGGATTGATGGAGGGTGTACTGTTCCTAGATCTGACCGTCAGCTGTGCAAGCAGACCTGGGGCAGGCTAATATCAATGGCACTACGGCAGACAAAATGCTATGGACAAGCTGGAACCTGGCATAACCAATAGAATTTGAATAACATTCTAGAATGAATTAGAATTCTAATTCTATGAATCCGATCAGGTGTCAGTGATGACATGGATCGTGTTGACCGGTCTTGTTGTACTGTAGGCCTGTGTCACTGTCATAATTCTGTTGGTCCACATCATGGTACCTTTGACTGTCTAGAAATAGACAAGACTCTTCATATTTTTCAAATAGAAAGTTATTGTAAATAAAAAAGATTATGAATGCAATGAATGTAAAGTATACCTTGTTTAGCTTTTCAGATTGTTGCTCGATGAGTGTTACCAGTCACCTCAAACATGTGACCATGGAAGTAACCAGTATGACCTATGGTAGGCCTATGACTATCTTATTGCCTGTTGGACAGTGAGGGGTAACTGTGTATTTGGAAGCTGAGGGATGTGAATGACTAGTTATGTACTTTGATAAAGATGTTATTCTACATATTTCTATCTCTGTAATGTAATCTCTCTCTACTCTTTCTATCTTGCTTGGCCTTCCACCTCCTTGTCCTCTTAATTAGCTTACCCTGTCCTACAACATAAGTTTTGTATGACTCAGACCACAGGAGGCTGCTGAGGGGAGGACTACTCATAAAAAGGCCTGGAATGGAATGAATGGAATAGTATCAAATGCATGGAAACCATTTATTCAGTTCCAGCCATTACTTTGAGCCTTGTCCTCCCCAATTAAGGTGCCTCCAACCTCCTGTGATTCAGACAGAGCAGTCACAGTATTCACTGTTGGTTGTCCTCGTCAAATAACTTTATGAGATCCCTTTTTCATCCACTCCTACGGCTGTCCAGTCACACATGTATTAAACATGACTTTGGATATAGGCTGTCCAGTCACACATGTATTAAACATGACTTTGGATATAGGCTGTCCAGTCACATGTATTAAACATGACTTTGGATATAGGCTGTCCAGTCACATGTATTAAACATGACTTTGGATATAGGCTGTCCAGTCACATGTATTAAACATGACTTTGGATATAGGCTGTCCAGTCACATGTATTAAACATGACTTTGGATATAGGCTGTCCAGTCACACATGTATTAAACATGACTTTGGATATAGGCTGTCCAGTCACATGTATTAAACATGACATGGGATATAGGCTGTCCAGTCACATGGTATTAAACATGACTTTGGATATAGGCTGTCCAGTCACACATGTATTAAACATGACTTGGGATATAGGCTGTCCAGTCACACATGTATTAAACATGACTTTGGATATAGGCTGTCCAGTCCCATGTATTAAACATGACTTGGGATATAGGCTGTCCAGTCACATGTATTAAACATGACTTGGGATATAGGCTGTCCAGTCACATGTATTAAACATGACTTTGGATATAGGCTGTCCAGTCACATGTATTAAACATGACTTTGGATATAGGCTGTCCAGTCACATGTTTTAAACATGACTTTGGATATAGGCTGTCCAGTCACACATGTATTAAACATGACTTTGGATATAGGCTGTCCAGTCACATGTATTAAACATGACTTGGGATATAGGCTGTCCAGTCACATGTATTAAACATGACTTTGGATATAGGCTGTCCAGTCACACATGTATTAAACATGACTTGGGATATAGGCTGTCCAGTCACACATGTATTAAACATGACTTTGGATATAGGCTGTCCAGTCACATGTATTAAACATGACTTGGGATATAGGCTGTCCAGTCACATGTATTAAACATGACTTGGGATATAGGCTGTCCAGTCACATGTATTAAACATGACTTGGGATATAGGCTGTCCAGTCACACATGTATTAAACATGACTTGGGATATAGGCTGTCCAGTCACACATGTATTAAACATGACTTTGGATATAGGCTGTCCAGTCACATGTATTAAACATGACTTGGGATATAGGCTGTCCAGTCCCATGTATTAAACATGACTTGGGATATAGGCTGTCCAGTCCCATGTATTAAACATGACTTGGGATATAGGCTGTCCAGTCCCATGTATTAAACATGACTTGGGATATAGGCTGTCCAGTCACATGTATTAAACATGACTTGGGATATAGGCTGTCCAGTCCCATGTATTAAACATGACTTGGGATATAGGCTGTCCAGTCACATGTATTAAACATGACTTGGGATGTATGCTAGTCATTTTACGGGCATTTCTCCATGTGTACTGTGAACTTTGCTCCTTTTGTTAATAACTCAGTATCCAGTATATAGTCTTAAATTATTTATTGCTTTACAATCATTTATAAAGATATTGTTTATTACCTCACTATTTTCTTTAAGAAATCAGAAATTCTGTCAGCATTGTCTGTTTTTTTGTATTAAAAAGGACTTTGTGTCAACTAATGACGACCCTAAACCCTGCCTATTTCTACAATTTCTCCTAAATCATCCTATTTCCCAAGCAAAAATAGCCTTTGCATGACCAAAACATCCCCCATAATATTTTTACACCATTAAAATGCTCAGAATTGAAGAAATTGTACATTCTCTGATCTCTAACTATCAGGAAGCCTGAAAGAACAGGCTGAGTGGGAGGAGAGCTTATATTCATGAGCTCGCCTTGAATGAGAGCTCTTTGAAAATGCCCTTGTGGTCGTCGCCTGGTAACAAGGTAAACAATCCTTACCTAAATTGTAATTCACAACCCATTTTCTCTGCAAAATGCTCTCATGGCCAAGAGAACTGGCTCATGTTCTTGACACGTGTCACATTTACATATCATTCTTGGTGTACAGATGCACTGTGTTTATGCATATATTAGTCCAATAACAAAGTCGTACATTTCCAAAATAGAATACAGCATTCCTTTTCTCCATATGAAGTTTAGTCAGACTATTGTTTTGTAACTAATTACAGAATACATTTCTTCACAATAATTAGTAAAGCCCGAGACTCCTTAGAAGCGTAGACATAAAGGTATGTATATGAAAACAGCATATAATGAGTGTACTGGACAATTTATTGGTGCCTCTTCATTAGCATTATAAATAACAATATATTCAGAATTGTATGTATTGATCAGACATTTATTTGATCATTTACAAATTAGGCCAGCACAACCAAAATATTGATCAACATAAATGATGGTGAGAAATAATGATGAGACATCATTTGACATTTAAGAAATATATTAGAGCCATATGCCTTATATGGGCACCCGGCCACCCAACAGTGTGCAGGACCATTTGACTCATACAATTTGTAACACTGCTCTCCTGTCCGAATGCTTCAAGAAACTATACAAAGTAACAAAGTGTGATGTCATCACGTAAGCGTGATTTACTTTGACTTTAGAAAACTCAACCACCTACAGAGATTGATGGGGACCCGCACACCCCACTTCATTCAAGCAGGCTTCAGTCACCCTCAAGATTGACGTGGGAGACAAATAGCTATGCCCGCCTCCTTGTCAGGCCTCTCACACTGGGCCGACAGGGGTCCTGGGATGCATAGGTCAGGCCTCTCACACTGGGCCAACAGGGGTCCTGGGATGCATAGGTCAGGCCTCTCACACTGGGCCAACAGGGGTCCTGGGATGCATAGGTCAGGCCTCTCACACTGGGCTGACAGGGGTCCTGGGATGCATAGTCAGGCCTCTCACACTGGGCTGACAGGGGTCCTGGGATGCATAGGTCAGGCCTCTCACACTGGGCTGACAGGGGTCATGGGATGCATAGGTCAGGCCTCTCACACTGGGCTGACAGGGGTCCTGGGATGCACAGCTTCCACATATGCGGTGCTCGATCAAGGGTGACCTTGAGGTGATCCAGGAACCCATCTCTGTAGCCTGTAATATTTTGTTAAAAAGGGAAATGTTTGTTAAATGGATAGTGAATTGTATTTATTTACTGTTCTGAGTTATGACAGCATCAATTCATTGATGTAGTGTTCTACAATGTGTTTTTGAAGTACCCGGTCTTGTTGTACTGTAGGCCTGTGTCACTGTTACAATTCTGTCACCCCCAAGATTCATGGTTCCTTTGACTGTCTAGAAATAGACAAGACTCTTTATTTATTTAAATAGAAAGTTATTGTAAATAAAAAGATTATGGATGCAAGGAATGTAAAGTATACCTTGTTTAGCTTTTCATATTGTTGCTCTATGAGTGTTACCAGTCACCTCAAACATGTGACCATGGAAGTAACCAGTATGACCTATGGTAGGCCTATGACTATCTTATTGCCTGTTGGACAGTGAGGGGTAACTGTGTATTTGAAAGCTGCCTGTTGGACAGTGAGGAGTTACTGTGTATTTGAAAGCTGCCTGTTGGACAGTGAGGAGTTACTGTGTATTTGAAAGCTGCCTGTTGGACAGTGAGGGGTAACTGTGTATTTGAAAGCTGCCTGTTGGACAGTGAGGAGTTACTGTGTATTTGAAAGCTGCCTGTTGGACAGTGAGGAGTTACTGTGTATTTGAAAGCTGCCTGTTGGACAGTGAGGAGTTACTGTGTAGTTGAAAGCTGCCTGTTGGACAGTGAGGAGTTACTGTGTATTAGAAAGCTGCCTGTTGGACAGTGAGGAGTTACTGTGTAGTTGAAAGCTGCCTGTTGGACAGTGAGGAGTTACTGTGTATTAGAAAGCTGCCTGTTGGACAGTGAGGAGTTACTGTGTAGTTGAAAGCTGCCTGTTGGACAGTGAGGAGTTACTGTGTATTAGAAAGCTGCCTGTTGGACAGTGAGGAGTTACTGTGTATTAGAAAGCTGCCTGTTGGACAGTGAGGAGTTACTGTGTATTAGAAAGCTGCCTGTTGGACAGTGAGGAGTTACTGTGTATTAGAAAGCTGCCTGTTGGACAGTGAGGAGTTACTGTGTATTAGAAAGCTGCCTGTTGGACAGTGAGGAGTTACTGTGTATTAGAAAGCTGCCTGTTGGACAGTGAGGTTTTCAGGGGAAAGGTAAATTGGGTTAGGTTGAATTAGCTGTATCCCTGAAAACATTTGGTTGATGGCAGGGTGACTATAGGTTAATTGGGCAATAAAAAGTTGATGTGACTAAAATTAACTTCATTGGCTGAATCCCTCCTGGTGATCAAGGGGGATCAGTGTGTTGTGAAGAAGAAAATTGACTACTTCAAATGGATATAGTGTCTGACAGTATTGAGGCTATATTGGCACAGATACAAAGATGAGTCCTCCCGCTATATGGACTTTCTCCTAATGCAACTGTGCAGCCAATTTGCATTGTCCACTTTAGATACACTGCCAACAGCCACTTGTTGATTGACAGCTCTAATGCAGTTCCACCTCCAACATAACCACTATGCGAATATCGACTAAAGCAGAATAGAGCCTTAAGGGCTGGATTAAAATCTTTTCGCCCAAGTATCGAAACACCTGCGTTATCATTTAAAGGTAGTTTCCGATTGAGCCTACATATGTTGTGTTTACCCGTGAATGCAGTCTCCGTGACAATGGGAACATTGCTATTAATTTTCAATCTCGCTATAAAGCGGATCTTCGGCGCTACAGGTTGAATAGAGCCCTAGCTCTCAAACTCTAGGCGGCCTTTTCCCGATTTCCGTTTACTACGTTACGTCTAGTCTGAGACCATTGTCTTGTCTCCCTTGTAATACAGCTTTCGAAACATATGGCCCTTATAGCGAGAAAGAATACTTCAAATAAAAAAAATACACTTACTGTAGCAGATTTGAATAGATCCATACAGCTATGGGTGCCTCCATCCAACGAAACTGCACTTCCAGAGTAGGCTAGACAGCTAATTAGCACCGTTCTCCGTTAAAGTGCTGTAACATGGCGATATGCCCGTGGGGGGACACTAACCCCATACATTTGTATCAATTCAACTTTTTGATTTCTAGCTGTTAAAGATAATGTCCTTATGCTTCCAAAACTGTACCACATGTGATGCGTGTTAATGTTCAGACCAGGCATCTGGGCTCTTAAATCTCCCCCTACAAAATACGCCTGTCCAATGACTAGTAATATAATGCAACTGAGAGTCCAGGGCTAATAGATCCCTAGATCAACCAAAACGTGCTCAAATTAACACTGTAAAGTGTGTGTATTGCATCTTATCGGGTTTTGTATTGCTTGTAAATGTCATTCTAGAATGCGTATAGAAGCCTACAGCTAAACTATTCTTTGCTACAGCGCGCAGACACAGTGAAAACAACCCACAGGATAACCCTACCCGCACAGCCAGAGAAGACCGAAAGAATGGAAAGCAAAAAACATACCACAGAAAACCAGAATTTGACCCAAAAGATAAAAAATAGGGAGCTCAGAATCGTGAAAAACAGGGCACGAGTTAAATCAAATGTATGGGATCATTTTGGAGTAATCGTTAACGCTGACAAACAACATGTGGATGGATTCGCAGCATGCAAAAAGTGCAAGCGGGTGTTAGCTTATGACAGCCATAGAACAGGCACTTCCAGCTTGAAAAAACACATAGAGAAATGCACGGTAAGACGTCTATTGATTGCACAGTAGTAAATTGTAGTGCAAAACGTGGAGCTTAAAATGCGCAGCAGGAAGGACAAAGGTGGTTAGCTCGGGTTGTGGCCGTCGGTTCAATTCCACATGGTTCGGGTTGGGGTAGCCGTCTTTCCTAATGGCGGTTTGCAGTCGGGTCCGATAGATCAGTTTGTGCGGTTATGATTTTTATTTTATTTTGGGGGGGCTCAAATTGGACTCGTTTATGTGCGTGTGAGACTTTAAATAAAATGCGTGCTATTGTCAAGCAGAATGCTTGATTTATTATTTTCAAAATGTTGCTTTTGTATGTGTCGGCTATGTGGAGTGGTGAAAACGTTTACCTTTAATCCCAGCACATGCGCAATGAAATGTCGCAGATCCAGACGGCCACCAAAGACTGCAGTTGATAGCTCAAACGATCCATCCATTACACTAAGAACCAGCAGCTGTGAGATATGGAATGTAGAAGCAGAGACCGTACAAAATATAGAAGTCACACGTGGAGATATTTCAATGAAATATCTTCCGAAAGTGTGACATGCAAGCTGTGTGCGCCTGTTCTGAAGCGGACGAGCGGTAGCACAACATCCACGTTGAGACATTTTAGAAAGGATCTGTCGCTAAAACATATCAAAACGCAGCGAGAGCTGATGGCGACCGTTAGAGGTAAGAGTCCTGTAAGTGTTTTATGTCATTCTTAGGCAAACTCATTAAAAAAAGTGTGATATCTGGACTGGTCAAACACAAGTTTCTCTTCTAGCTCCGCTTGTAGGCCTACGGTAATTAGAGGTTGCCATACATTCAGAATGCGTCATTAGTTTTGATCCCAGTGCAGTTAATACGGTAAATAGGCGACGTTTGGTCATTCGATAGGAAGAAGCGTAGTGAAAGGGTTTACGCCGCACAAAATGTGTCCACGAAAATAAGACCACAAGTGGGATTTTTGTATGGAGGTCAGTGAGTGTCGATTTTGGTCAACGAAAGTTGCTTGCTACTTGAGGCGTATTTGATCGAAATGAAGTTTAGTAATGGTTAGGTTGTTACGAATGCACTGATAAGTGGACGCACGTGGCAATTTGGATAGAAACTATCGGAGTTGTGCATCTTGTTCACACGCGGATCCGCCCTCTCATTTGCTAGAATGGTACCACCTGATCTCGCCCGTATTCCATATTTGAGGATATGTATTTCCATTGTTAGTGGTCACTCGACAATCTTGTCGAAATAATAGAAAATCTTTGGTCACTCACACCAGAGAGGAAGCGAGAGGGTTCATTCCCGTCAAAATCTGTCCGCGGGAATACAGCGATAAACCGACTACATTCCCCGCCTTTGGGACAACGACTTCCATTGTTAGGGCGGAGACCAAACCATCTCGTCTTTATATACAGTATCTGCGCTCACATTCACGCAGCTCTTTTGGTGAAGGTAACCCGTAGGTTACTCTGGTTGTTTATTTGTTCTCTTCATTCACAATGTCTACACCAAGTTCACCCAGCTTTGGTTCAGCTGTGTGGCACAGCTTCGACAGAATAGAAGCGGCACTGGCAAAATGTAAACACTGCGACCGGAATATCAGATGTAAAGGAGGTAGCACCAGTGGCATGAAAAGGCATTTAGAGTCTCGGCATCAGGTAAACTGGACCTCCGAAAAGGACTAACGTTACCAGAACAAATTTGAGACATCCGTCTTTTCTGACGCTGTGCTGGTAACCAGACAAAAGCAATGGAGCTATAGATATTGGAGCGCCCAAGAGACCGCAGGTATAAGAGTCGGCACTAAATAGCTATACATTTTCTGATGTTAAGAGCTATATTTGAGACGACAAATGAAGTTCTTGGAGTTATATTATATTAATTCATGACTAATCTATCGATTCAATAATCATGCGCACATTTCCGTTACATGGATTTGCGGATATCCGCATGTAAATGCCAGCCGGGAAAAAGTATATATATAAAGTGTGTATATATATATAAGAACCGGTTATTCTTATCGATTTGACCTTCGGTTAAAACCGCACTCTAAATAGTGTTTTTTAACTTGCTAATGTGGCTAGTGCAGCAGAAATCTAAAGGAAAGGTTTTGACTAGATAAAAGCTGTCACAACATAAAACGGAAGCGATGTGACGTGCTCAAAGTAGCACATCTTAGATGTATTTCACCAGAAAAGGCATTGATATGTGTATATGTCGGCTTTGCAAAGCAATACTCCGATACAACAACGGCAGCATGTTAAACCACATCAAATACAAGCACCCAGCCACCGTAACAGAAGCTTTGGGTCGTAAATCAAAAACGACCGTCGGGGTAAAGTAGAGAGCTATTATTATTATCATCATCCACCATGTTAGTTTGTCCATTGGATATTAGTACATGTTATTAGCGTACCGGTAAAACTGAAATGAAACGCTGTCTCAAATAACCGCCTAACTGTCCCTTTTAATAGTCGACACCCTAATTTAACCATTTAAAATAGGCTACTCTAATCATTCCAATCCCGATTTTAAAGAGAAATACAGTTTAGCGGTATTGTTAGGTGACTTTAGGACCATGTGGACACCTAGAAACATGAGGAAAGGCTGTTTGTACAGCTAGATGGGTTAGTTGGCTACATCACCAACGATGCGAAGATTCAATGGGCAGAAGTCCTTATTTTGTGTTTCTGGATGGCCAGATTGCTAGCATCAATGAACTCCGTGTGGGGAATCATGGCTTGCTCATTTCTGCCAGTTTTATCTCGTTCTTGATACCATAATATTGCAACATTTCGCTAGCTACTTAACCATCGCTCCCATGTGGCACAGTAGTCTAAGGCACTGCATCTCAATGCTAGAGAGGTCACTACACACCCTGGTTCGATTGGGAGTCCCATGGGGCGGTGCACAAGTGGCCCAGCGTCGTCTGGGTTAGAGTTTGGCCAGGGTAGGCCGTCATTGTAAATAAGAATTTGTTTTTAACTGACTTTCCTAGTTAAATAAATAAAACCAACAACTAACAATGTATATGAGACAAGTGCTCAAGTGCTCATTGTGCAAGTGTATTTGTTTTCAATAAACATTGGAGACAAAATAAAGTGCACATGTTTTTGACAATTTAAGCCAACCACATCGGTTTTGCCCCATAGTTACTAAACAACCAACTATGGCTGGCTGGCTGGCTTTATGGAGAGTAGGGTTTGACAACTATTTTTCATTGAGATCAGCTATTGGTGCTTTGATTTGTCGCTATGTGACATTTTGCCATTGCTGCGATGATGTCACACCACCAATTTTCCTTGCTGCAGTCCCCGCCTAAGTGTTTTAGTAGATGACTTTGGCTAAGTAACTGCTGTTTGATGTGACATGAATCTAAACTAGTTTTAATCCCGGTGCTGAGCGAGTTCATAGCATCTAATTATTGTGTGACATGTTGTAGAATGTTAAATCCCATATTGACTGAGGTGAATGAAGCTACAGCAAGGTGATAATGGCTGGAGTCCATTTTGTATGTTTTTACTGTGCTCTAAATTATATTTGAGGGGGGGGGTGTAAAGTAAATAAAAGGCTCAAATAGATGCCTGTCTCTAATACGCGGCGGTTGTGTTCAGTGATTGTAAATAAATGCCCGGGCTAATAAAGTTTTACGGGTAGTCTATAAAACCACCCAACAAAATCTTCAGGGACAACATGTACAATTTTAAAACAAAAAAACATCTCAACCACTTGTTTTGGTATACATCTGGTGGGTGATGATATACTGATTGTATATAAACACCTCATGCAACGATTTTACTGAGTTACAGTTCATATAAGTACATTTTTTAGGCCCTAATCTATGGATTTCACATGGCTATGCAGGTGTGGCGTTGTAACAACTGCACATGTTAGTGGCCTTTCATTGTCCCCACCTGTGTAATGATCATGCTGTTTAATCAGCTTCTTGATATGCCACATCTGCATGGTAGATGGACTACCTTGATAAAGTAGAAATGCTTACTAACAGAGATGTAAACAAATTTGTGCACAAAAATTGAGAGAAATAAGCTTTTTGTGCATATGGAAAAATAGATTAAAAAAAAAAAATCTGCTCATCACTTTACATGTTGCATTTTATATTTGTGTTCAGCGTGTTATGCTCGCTAGTGCTTTCTGCTGCATACATTCACATGGTTAATAGTCAATCTGATTTGGAACATGACATACCATAATGTGTTTTGTTAATGGTTATGTGGTATGAATGATTTTTCAGTCGTTGAAGTACAGCAAAAGAGAATCTGCAATAAAGGAAGAGAAGACCCTGTCCAAGAAGAGCACACATGAGGATGAGGATGAGGAGCCACACCCTAAAAGAGGGATTTCAAAGTGGGTACTTTAATTTACTTTTACCAGGTTAGTGTCATTGAGATTAAACATCTATTTTGCAAGAGACCCGGCCAAAATAGCAGCACACAAAACATCAAATCAAATCAAATCAAATGTATTTATATAGCCCTTCTTACATCAGCTGATATCTCAAAGTGCTGTAAAGAAACCCAGCCTAAAACCCCAAACAGCAAGCAATGCAGGTGTAGAAGCACGGTGGCTAGGAAAAACTCCCTAGAAAAGGCCAATACCTAGGAAGAAACCTAGAGAGGAACCAGGCTATGTGGGGTGGCCAGTCCTCTTCTGGCTGTGCCGGGTGGAGATTATAACAGAACATGGCCAAGATGTTCAATGTTCATAAATGACCAGCATGGTCGAATAATAATAAGGCAGAACAGTTGAAACTAGAGCAGCAGCACAGTCAGGTGGAAATTGAAACTGGAGCAGCAGCATGGCCAGGTAGACTGGGGACAGCAAGGAGTCATCATGTCAGGTAGTCCTGGGGCATGGTCCTAGGGCTCAGGTCAGTTGAAACTGGAACAGCAGCATGGCCAGGTGGACTGGGGACAGCAAGGAGTCATCATGTCAGGTAGTCCTGGGGCATGGTCCTAGGGCTCAGGTCCTCCGAGAGAGAGAAAGAAAGAGAGAAGGAGAGAATTAGAGAACGCACACTTAGATTCACACAGGACACCGAATAGGACAGGAGAAGTACTCCAGATATAACAAACTGACCCCAGCCCCCCGACACATAAACTACTGCAGCATAAATACTGGAGGCTGAGACATGTACAACAAAGCACTGCAGTTTAATAATGTCAGTTTACTCATTGGTTTTGGTAGGAGGGGTTCAACTAGGAGTCAACACATTGACAGCGCCACAATTCAGTGTATCATGTTTATTGGAAGTTTAAACCATGGTAACACGTTTGTGTAGGCCTACTGTATTAGATTGTCAGAGACCATAATCAAATCTGACAGACTAGTTATAAATTTAGTTCATATACAAAGTGTGATTTTTAGTTTTTTTTAAATGGCCAAGCCTTTGCCAGACTGTACATTGTGTTCTAATGGTTTAACTTTGTATTTCTGTGTTCTTAATGTTCTTAACATCCCCCAGGCAAGAACCCAATACTTCAGAGGTAGCCTTGACAGAAGGTTGGTTTCTGTTGTATTTTTCAATCCAAGATGTCCCGTGTAGTCAAATATGTGGACTTTCAGATTGTCTCATAAGAAGAATATTGTGGTTATGTCTCTCATATACTGATTATTTTATGCTGTAGGTGGGGCTCCAGAGCAGTTTGAGTTTCAGTATGGACTTGAGGGACCAGCATTTGAGAATGGGGAGGTGAGTTGGGAAAGCGTTGCTCAAATGAGTAAGTTTTCTTTTACTCTTGTAGTTAGCTGCAGTTAGCCTGGGTGCCAGTCCGTTTCTGTTATCATTCAACTTCTTGTCACTCCATAAATGATGCTTGGCATGATGGCACAAACAGATCTGGGACCAGGCTAAGCTACAGCACCTTTTCTCCTCATTTCTTCTACTCAAACCTCTTCCTTTCTGTCTGGGCAGTCCTCAAAGAGCCATCTGTCCATCATCAAAGTAGAACAACTGGACTCCCTCCTCCCAGACCAAACAGGTGTGTGGGGGGAGTTGGGACTACAGTGAATGTTTGCACTAAACTAAACAGTGAAGCAAGTGAAAATAATTTGCGGTAGCATTTGGTCTATGATAGATTTACCTACATATTTACATATCCAATGTACACTTAACAGGAGTTGAATCTTCCCCTTTCTGTTCCATCCCCAGACTCCAGCTGTGGTTCAGGGTCACCTGGGGATTCGGGGCCTCCTGGCTCATCTGGTTCTGGGTCCAATACTAGTCTGGCTTCACAGTTTTTCAAGAAGTGCCACCAGGCAGGCTGCACACAATTCATCTTCTCGGAGTTCGCCTCCCGCCTCAGCATCATCACTGAGAGGATTGCATCCCAGCAGGCCAGCGAGGAAGGTGAGACTGAACATGAGGAATAAAAGGACACTAAATGGAATGATACGGACGACTCCTTATAGATAAAACGGTTTGGTACCGTTGTCGGCTAACTAAACTGGAGCGTCAACTGTAGTACTGCTCCTTGTTGGACGTGTGCTTGTAATACATTTTCATGTTAGTGTCAGTATAGGGGTATGATTCTCGCTTGGGGGTGCGAGAGGTCCCGGGTTCAAATCTCGGATGAGCCCCCATTATGTTACGTACGTCTCTTGGAGGAGGGAACACAACTCCCTGTGGAGTGAAAGAGGTATGTGATTGTAGGTGTGGGTAACGATGACAGAGGCAGAGAATATTACAGTTAACAGGGAATGTATTTCCTTAACACAGTAAATGTGGGGAAAAGGGCCTGGATGGAACCAAAGCAAAGAAAGTTAGTCCTACCTACCTGTTCTTAACGTCACCTGGCGCGCTAACCAAAATACAGGGGGTGGTCCACACAGGTATTACCTAGTGTGCCTAGACAGTGAATATACTATGGGTATATGTATACCCGCAGGCCTCTTGCCTAAACACTCCCTAGGTGCCTTCCCCTTCCCCCCTGGGAACAAAAACAGAATAATTACTCATGTAAAGTGAACAATTTCAATAATCAAAAACACTTAAGTCCTTTTGGCATATGTAACCGATGTGAAATGGATAGCTAGTTAGCGGGGTGCACACTAATAGCATTTCAATCGGTGACGTCACTCGCTCTGAGACCTTGAAGTAGTTGTTCCCCTTGCTCTGCAAGGGCAGCGGTTTTTGTGGAGAGATTGGTAACGATGCTTCGTGGGTGTCAGTTGTTGATGTGTGCAGAGGGTCCCTGGTTCGAGCCCAGGTAGGGGCGAGGAAAGGGGCGTTAGCTAAACTGTTACACATACCTCAGAAGTTACGGCTACAAAATAACAAATTTACCAGACTAACAACCAACACAGGACATACAAGGAAGCTCTCTCCTAACAAAGGAACACTGGCTTTTCAAGCTGCAGAAGGAGTCTGTAATTGCAGACAGCTGAATCCCCTGACAAGAGGGCAGGGTCAGAGCTCCAATCTGCAATGGGGGCTGGCCAATCAGCTGCTTGGAATTCAGGAAGCCAGCCTGAAAAACACACATACAAACCCACAACACAGAAACTAACAATGTTAACCTAAATAATTTCCTGTGTTCACAGATTTCAACCTCACCCTGAAAGTGCTGGAGGCCTCTGGGATGCTGCCAGAGATCTTTACCAAAAGAGATCAAGGTAAAGTATTTTAACATCACCAATGTTTTGCTTGTCAGCAATCAAGTTTTCAAGATGTGAATCTTTCAAAGGGGATGTTTTCTATATTTTGAAAGTTACATATCTTGAAAAATGGATTGCTGACAAGTAAAACATTTGGGGACTATGTCAACAATGGACTAATGAAACAAATACCAGAAGATAGTTTTTGGGTGGAATTTTCCTTTAAGGACAAAAGACACACACTTTGTGGTGCATGGAATAAAGTCCCCATAAGTTAGCTCCTCATAGGCATTCTGGTTCGGAAGTACAAGTAACCTTGCCTGACACCTGAAGAATATCTTCCTGAGCTAATGCCTAGGCTTAAGCTCGATGGGCTGACATAGGCATGTGGCAGGCAGGAGATCCTCCGGGCTCGTACCCTGATCAGTCACACCCACTGGCCAGTAGTCAGACAGAGCCCAGAGAACTGCTGTCACCTTGATGCCCAGTTTTTTTTTTTTTCCCTTTTTCCAGAAATGGAGAAGAGACTGAGGGAGCTACAGAGAGAGACTGTAGCGGTGAGGACTGCTAGGTCTGCCATGAGAGATGCTTGCGTCATGAGCTTCACCTCATCATGACAGAGCACCGCTGAAGATCAAAGCAGTTTTATAAGGTGTTATAACCAGGGCCTGGGTTTTCTGACAACTTGACTGAACTCGGAAGGTATAGGACCTGGAGTTTTCCCTGGTCAAATCCCCTCGTCAGGAAAAACAGGTCCTCCTTTTAACCAAAATGTAAAT